>NW_007160958.1:0-1262 GCF_000164805.1 Carlito syrichta | reverse complement strand
GGCTAGCTAGCTGACTTAATTATGTGACTTAACTCGTTAGCTAATGAGCTAGCTATCTGACACAACCAGCTGACTTAACTCGTTCAATAACTAGATAGCTAGATGACTCATTCAGCTTACTAACTCGTTAGCTACCTAGCTAACTAGCCTACTCAGCCAGCTGTCTCCACCCATAAGCGAACTAGCTAGCTAGCTGACTCACCCAGCTGACTTAACCCATTAGGTACCTAGCTAACTACCTAACTCAACCTGCTGACTTAACCCATTATCTCACTAGCTAACTAGCTGTCTTAACCTGCTGACTAAATTAGAAAGCTGACTTAACTAGCTGACTTAGCTAGCTGATTTAACTACTTAGCTAGCTGACTTAACTGGCTGACTTAACAAGTTATCTAGCTCACTTAACTACCTGAGTTAAATAGTTAGCTAACTATTTAACTAGCTGAATAACTAGCTGATTTATCTAATTACCTAAGTAGTTAGGTAGCAGACTTAAGTAGCTGACTTAAATAGTTAGCTAACTTGTGAACTAGCTGACTGAGCTAGTTGACTTAGCTAGCTAGCGGTTTAGCTAGCCTTCTTAGCTTGCTGACTTAACTAGTTGGCTGACGAGATAGGTAGCTGATTTAATGAGTTGGTTGACCAGTTAGCTAACAGCTTTAACTAGTTGGTAAACGAGTTAACTGACTTAACTAGTTGGATACTCAGTTAACTAGGTTACTTAACTTGTTCACTGATGAGTTGCCTGGCTAGTTCGCTGGTTTAACACGTAGGCTGACTACTCGACCAACTTATTACCTGGCTTAACAAGGTGGCCCAATAGTCGGCCGACTAGTTAGCTGGATCAACGAGTTGACTGACGAGTTGGTCCACTAGTTAGCACGATTAACTACTTGACTGGCTGGTTTCCTGACCTAACTAGTCGGCCGACTATTTGGCTGACTAGTTGGCTGTCCTAACTATTTGGCTGCCTAGTTAGCAGAGCTAACTTCTCAGCTCCCAAGTTGGCTGACTAGTTGGTCGATTGGTTATGTGAAATAACTAGTTGGCCCACTACTCGGCCGACCGCTTAGCTTACTTAACTTGTCAGCCAGCGAGTGAGCCGGATGGTCAGCTGAATTTACTAGTTGGCTGGCAAGTGAGCAGAATGGTCAGCTAACTTAACTAGTCAGTTGGCGAGTGAGCGGACTGTTCAGGTGACTTAAGTAGTTGGCCGGAGAGTGAGCCAACTGTTTAGCTGACTTAACTACTCAGCTGGTGAG
>NW_007160957.1:0-918 GCF_000164805.1 Carlito syrichta | reverse complement strand
GCTGACGAGATAGGTAGCTGATTAATGAGTTGGTTAACCAGTAGCTAATAGCTTAACTAGTTGGTAAATGAGTTAACTGACTTAAGTTGTTGGATAATCAGTTAACTAAGTTACTTAACTTGTTGACTGATGAGTTGCCTGGCTAGTTCGCTGGTTTAACACGTAGGCTGACTACTCGACCAACTTATTACCTGGCTTAACAAGGTGGTCCAATAGTCGGCCGACTAGTTAGCTGGATCAACAAGTTGACTGACGAGTTGGCCCACTAGTTAGCACGATTAACTACTTGACTGGCTGGTTTCCTGACCTAACTAGTTGGCCGACTATTGGGCTGACTAGTTGGCTGTCCTAACTATTTGGCTGCCTAGTTAGCAGAACTAACTTCTCAGCTCCCAAGTTGGCTGACTAGTTGGTCGATTGGTTATGTGAAATAACTAGTTGGCCCACTACTCGGCCGACCGCTTAGCTTACTTAACTTGTCAGCCAGCGAGTGAGCCGGATGGTCAGCTGAATTTACTAGTTGGCTGGCGAGTGAGCAGAATGGTCAGCTAACTTAACTAGTCAGTTGGCGAGTGAGCGGACTGTTCAGGTGACTTAAGTAGTTGCGTGGAGAGTGAGCCAACTGTTTAGCTGACTTAACTACTCAGCTGGTGAGTGAGCTGACTGATCAGCTGACTTTAGTCAACTGGCTTGTGAGACGACTGGTCAGAAGACTGATCTAGTCATCCAGTTATTGAGCTGACAAGTGACTCCACTTAACTAGTCAGCCGTCAAGTGAACTGATGGGAGAGCTGCCTTAACTAGTCAGCCAAGGAGCTAGTCAACCAGTGAGCTGACCTAACAAGTTGGCTGGTGAGAAATCCGACTAGTTAGCTGACATGTTGTCCTGCGAGTGAGCTGAAAAGTAATTGACTGTTG
>NW_007160956.1:0-419 GCF_000164805.1 Carlito syrichta | reverse complement strand
ATGAACTGGCTAGCAGAGTAGCAACCTGACTAGCTAGCTGACTTCTCTAGCTAGCTGAATTGTTAACTGACTTACTAGCTGACTTGACTAGCTAGCTGACTAGCTAGTTGGTTGGCTAGCTGGCTAGCCAGCTGACATAACTAGCTAGCTACAGGGTTGGTTAGACGGCTAGCCAACTGCTTATCTAGCTAGATGCCAGACTGGGTAGCTGGCTAGACAGCCAGATATCTAGCTAGTGGGATGGCCAGAGGGTAACCAGTCAGCTTAAATAGCCAGGTGGCTTGCTGGACAGTCGGATAGCCAGCTTGCCTAACTAGCCAGCCACCCTTCTCATCAACTGGCTAGCCAGCCAGCTGAAATTCCTGTCCACCTACCTGACCAGCCAGCTAACCAGTCGACTTAACTTGCCAGAGACCTAG
>NW_007160955.1:0-1691 GCF_000164805.1 Carlito syrichta | reverse complement strand
TAGACGGCTAGCCAACTGGCTTATCTAGTTAGATGCCTGGCTGAGTAGCTGGCTAGACAGCCAGATATCTAGCTAGTGGGATGGCCAGAGGGTAACCAGTCAGCTTAAATAGCCAGGTGGCTTGCTGGACAGTCGGATAGCCAGCTTGCTTAACTAGCCAGCCACCCTTCTCATCAACTGGCTAGCCAGCCAGCTGAACTTCCTGTCCACCTACTTGACCAGCCAGCTAACCAGTCGACTTAACTTGCCAGAGACCTAGCCCATCAGTCGGCTAACCAGCTAACTTAACTAGCTGACATAAGTAGATAACCATCCGGCTAGATAGCTGGCTTGACTAGCTAGCCACCTAGCTAGTCAGGCGGTTAGCCAGGTCACTTAACATGCTGACTTAACTAGATAGCCAACTGGCTAGCCAGCTGATGTAACTAGCCACCTACCTAAATCACAATGTGGTTAGCCAGCTGACTTAACTAGCTGACTTAACAAGATAGCCAGCTGGCTAGACAACTGAGTTAACAATGTAGCTACCTAGCTAGCTAGTTGGCTAGCCACTTGAATTAACTAGCTGACTTAACCAACTAGCCAACTGAATAGGCAGCTGACTCAACTACCTGATTTAAATAGTAAGACAGCTGACTACCAAGCTTACATAACTAGCTGAAATCCTTAGCTAGCCAGGTGGCTAGTCAGCTGACTTAAATAGGTAGCTACCTATGTACCCCACTGGCTTGCCAGCTGACTTAAGAACCTAGCTACCTAGCTAACCAACTTCCTAGCAGCTGACTTAACCAGCTAGCTTCCCAGCTAGGCAGCTGCCTAGCCACCTGCCTTAACAAGTTGATTAACAAGCTAACCCACTCACTCAACTAGCTGATTAAACTAGCTAATTTCGTAAATAGCCAGATTATTTAACCATCTGAAATAACTAGCTAGCTACCTAATTAGTTATCTAGCGAGCTACCCGACTTAATTAGCTGACTTAACTAGCTAGCCAGCTGACATAAATAGCTGACTTAACTAGCTACTACCTAGCTAGCCAGCTGACTTAACTAGCAGAAATATCTAACTAGCCAGCTGTCTAGCCATCTGCATTGACTAGCTTTTTGACTAGCAAGTGAGCAGGCGAGCCAACTGAAATAATGAGGTGACTAAACTAGCTAGGAAGCTGGTAAGCAGGCTGAATTAACTACTTGATAAATGAGCTAGGCAATTGGCCAGCCAGGTGCCTAAACTAGCTGAATTAACTAGTTATCCAGCTGGCTAGCCAGGTGACTAACCTAGCTCTCTACTTCTCTAGAGGCCTGGATAGCCAGCTGACTTAAAAAACTGACTTAATTAGCTACCCATCTGGCCAGCCAACTGACAACTAGGTCACTACCTAGCTAGCCAGCTGGCTAGCCAGCTGATTTAACTAGCTTTCTTAACTAGCTGATCTGCTTCCAAACCAGTTGAATTAAGTAGCTTCCTACATAGCTAGCCAGCTGACTGTCCAGCTGAATTAACTCGGTGACTCATCTAGCTAGCCAGCTGTCTAGCCAGCTGACTTAAATAGCAAGCTTAATAGCTAGCCAGCAGGCTACTCAGCTGCATTATCTAGGTGACTTAACTCTCTAGTCAGATGGCTATACAGTTGACATAAGTAGCTATCTACCTAGCTGGCAAGCTAGCTAGCAGGCTGACTTAACAAGCTG
>NW_007160954.1:0-427 GCF_000164805.1 Carlito syrichta | reverse complement strand
CCCAGCTAGGCAGCTGCCTAGCCACCTGCCTTAACAAGTTGATTAACAAGCTAACCCACTCACTCAACTAGCTGATTAAACTAGCTAATTTCGTAAATATCCAGATGATTTAACCATCTGAAATAACTAGCTAGCTACCTAATTAGTTATCTAGCTAGCTACCCAACTTAACTAGCTGACTTAACTAGCTAGCCAACTGACATAAATAGCGGACTTAACTAGCTACTACCTAGCTAGCCAGTTGACTTAACTAGCAGAAATATCTAAGTAGTCAACTGTCTAGACATCTGTATTGACTAGCTTTTTGACTAGCAAGTGAGCAGGGGAGCCAACTGACATAATGAGGTGACTAAACTAGCTAGGAAGTTGGTAAGCAGGCTGAATTAACTACTTGATAAATGAGCTAGGCAATTGGCCAGCCAGGTGC
>NW_007160953.1:0-1148 GCF_000164805.1 Carlito syrichta | reverse complement strand
TAGCTAGGAAGCTGGTAAGCAGGCTGAATTAACTACTTGATAAATGAGCTAGGCAATTGGCCAGCCAGATGCCTAAACTAGCTGACTTAGCTAGCTATCCAGCTGGCTAGCCAACTGTCTAGCCTCTAACTGTCTAGCTCTCTAACTCTCTAGACACCTGAATAGCCAACTGATTTAACTAGCTTTCTTAACTAGCTGACCTGCTTCCTAACCAGTTGAATTTAGTAGCTTGCTACATAGCTAGCCAGCTGGTTATCTAGATGAATGAACGATGGGACTTATCTAGCTAGCCAGCTGTCTATCCAGCTGTCTTAAATAGCAAGCTAAATACCTAGCCAGCAGGCTAGCCAACTAACTTATCTAGGTGACTTAACTCTCTAGTCAGAGGTCTATACAGTTGACATAAGTAGCTAGCTACCTAGCTGTCAAGCTGGTTAGCAGGCTGACTTAACAAACTGACTTAACTAGCTAGCCAGCTGGTTAGCCAGCTGACTTAATTGTCTAGCTATGTAGCTAGCCATCAGGCTAGACAACTGAATAAACTAGCTGTGGCAACTAAGTGGTCAGCTGGCTAGAAGGAGACTTAAGTAGCTAGCTACCTAGACAGACAGCTGGATAGCCAACTGACTTAAGTAGCTGACATAACTAGATGCCTATTTGCTAGCCAGGAGACTTAACTAGCTACCTACATAGCTAGCCCACTGGCTTGCTAGCGAACTTAACTACCTAACTACCTTGCTAACCTGCTGGCCAGTGAACTGACTTAACTAGGTTACTTAACTAGCTACCAGCTTACCTTAATAGCTTACTTAACTAGCTAGCTACCTACCTTGTCAGCTGACTTAACTAGCTGCTTTAAAAGCTAGCTCTCTAGCTAGCTATCATATAGCTAGCTGACTTAGCTAACTGACTTATATAGCTAACTAGCTGACGTATGTGGCTGAATTAACTCACTAACTACCTAGCTAGCCAGCTGACTTAACTAGCTGAAATAACTAGTGAGCCAGCTGTCTATGCATTTGACGTAACTAGCTTTTTAATAGCTAGCCAGTGGCTATACAGCTGACTTAAATGAGCTGACTTAACTAGCTAGCCCATGGTTATCCAGCTGACTAAACTAGCTGACTTAACTAGCTTGCCAGCTGGCA
>NW_007160952.1:0-403 GCF_000164805.1 Carlito syrichta | reverse complement strand
TAGTTACCCACCTGTTTGCCTAGATATCTAGCCAGCTGGATTAACTAGCTAGCTACCTGGACGGCGAGATGGCTAGGAAGCCACCTAGCTAGCTAGCAGGCTGGCCATCTGGCTAGCCAGCCTGCTTAAATAGCAAGCCATCTGACTGGACAGTGTGACAGCCAGCCATCTTAACTAGCTAGCCACCCTGCTGGTCAGCCGGCTAGCCAATTGGCTTAACTAGGTGGCCACATATATGACCAGCCTGCTAACCAGCCAGCTTATCTTGCCAGGCACCTAGCTAGCCAGCTGACTAACTAGCTGACTTAAGTAGCTGACTTAACTAGATAGTCATCCAGCTAGCCAGCTGGCTTACCTAGCTAGCCACTGAGCTAGCCAGCCATCTAGCCAGCTAACATAACTC
>NW_007160951.1:0-373 GCF_000164805.1 Carlito syrichta | reverse complement strand
GCCATCTGGCTAGCCAGTCTGCTTAAATAGCAAGCCATCTGGCTGGACAGTGTGATAGCCAGTCATCTTAACTAGCCAGCCACCCTGCTGGTCAGCCGGCTAGCCAGCTGGTTTAACTAGGTGGCCACATATATGACCAGCCTGCTAACCAGCCAGCTTATCTTGCCAGGCACCTAGCTAGCCAGCTGGCTAACTAGCTGACTTAAGTAGCTGACTTAACTAGATAGCCATCCAGCTAGCCAGCTGGCTTACCTAGCTAGCCACCGAGCTAGCCAGCCATCTAGCCAGCTAACATAACTCACTTTATTAACTACCTAGCCAGCCGGAGAGCCAGCTGACTTAATTAGATAGCTATCTACCTAGCCAGGTAGCT
>NW_007160950.1:0-709 GCF_000164805.1 Carlito syrichta | reverse complement strand
CCGGGAGCAGCCATTGCACTCCAGTCTAGGCAACAGAGTGAGACTCCAACTCAAAAAAAAAAAAAAGACCTGGCCTAGAGTAGATGTTCAATGTAATTGATTCCTCTTTTGCCTTTAAATTTCATCAAGTAAGTCTTCAGCCTCGCCCAAGTGCGTACCCTGAGGACCATCAGCCCTGAGTGACAGTGAGGTTTCTGGCAGTGTTATGGTCTGGTAGGGGAGAGGGTTTTGTGAACCAGAACTGGAGTGACTGTCCACATGGTAAGAAGTCAGTTACTCACCCAAGCTGCTGATGGAATGTGAATGTCAGACACAAGACTGGGAAGAACTGTCTGACATGCGGCAGGTCTATATACAATTGTGTCCACAGTGTTGGAGGAACCCACTAGGGAAGAAAAGAGTGAGGATGGGGAGGCAAAGGAAGACCTATTATAAAATATTTCTTGATGGGAGGTGCTGTGGTCTGATGTGTCCCCCAGAATTCATATGTTAAAACTGAATTGCCATCGGGATAGTGTTAAGAGGTGGGGCCTTTAGGGGATGCTTAAGCCATGAGGGTGGAACCATCATGAATGGAATCAGTGACCTTATCAATGAGTTGAAGAGAGTGCCCTAGTCCCTTTTGACCTTCCACCTTCCATCCCATGAGGATATGGCAACATGGTGCTATCTTAGAAGCAGAGAGCCAGTCTTCACCAGATACAGACCT
>NW_007160949.1:0-752 GCF_000164805.1 Carlito syrichta | reverse complement strand
TTGATGTCTGGGTTTTTGCATGTAGCCAGTCATTCTGGGGACTCTTCATTGTCTGTGTCCAGAATCTGTTTTCTCATTGTCTGATCTCCCAGGGGTCTGTGTAAGACCTATATTCTTCTTTTGGTTTTTCTTCATTTGTGCGGTTTTTCCCCTCCTTACTTTTTCCTTCCCTCCACGTCACCGTCTTCTTTAATTCTGTTATTCAGGGGTAAAGGGATTGGTTTTACTTCTGTTTGTTCAATCTCCTATTCTTTATGTATGTCCTCTTTGTTCAATTCTGAAGTTGCACTGTAGGTTGGAGGTGGTCCTTTTTGCAGTTTTGAGATGTACTTAAGGGGAGAGCTGTGATTCAAAATCTGTCTGCAGGTCCTGGTATTCGCTGACAGGCATGTGGATAATGTGGAACCCACTTCCCACTGCCCTGGAATCTTTCCAGGGCAGTGGGGCTGTAGGTTTACTCCCTGAAATAAAATGTGGTTAGCAGAGGGGAGAGAATGGAGCAGATAGTGGGTTGAAGAGGGGAGTGGAGAGATAGAGGAGTAAAGGGGGAAACAAACGAGTGTGCCAACAAATAGAGAGAGAGGCCTATACTGAAACAGATAAAAACAATAGACCACAGCTACAGTTGAACCAACTCTCATACAAACAAAAATAAAACATATAGTGATGCTAACATACCAGCTATCCAACCACCTTATTAGTGTGCTGTTCCTCTATACAAAGACATGGTTTACAGACAGAATAAAAGAGAG
>NW_007160948.1:0-638 GCF_000164805.1 Carlito syrichta | reverse complement strand
GGGCAGTGGGGGCTGTAGGTTTACTCCCTGAAATAAAATGTGGTTAGCAGAGGGGAGAGAATGGAGCAGATAGTGGGTTGAAGAGGGGAGTGGATAGATAGAGGAGTAAAGGGGGAAACAAACGAGTGTGTCAACAAATAGAGAGAGAGGCCTATACTGAAACAGATAAAAACAATAGACCACAGCTACAGTCGAACCAACTCTCATACAAACAAAAATAAAACATATAGTGATGCTAACATACCAGCTATCCAACCACCTTATTAGTGTGCTGTTCCTCTATACAAAGACATGGTTTACAGACAGAATAAAAGAGAGAAAAGGAAAAGGAAAAGAGAAAAAAGGGAACAATAGAGTAGGAATAGAATTAAGTCATTAAACTAATAGAATCAATGAAGCACACTCTGTGACATTTCGTTTAGGTCCAATGTCCTTTCAGGTCTGATTTCTAGTTTTCTTTTCAAGCTGGTAAATTAGTTTGCAGTTAGGGTCAGTTCCCCTGATCTGCTGTGAAGGACAGTTCAGAATAACCTCGGTTCAGAAGTTTGGTCTATGTCTTTATCAAGCTTGTGTCTCCCGTTTCGGTGTTGTTACCTTGAATCGCCAGCAGGTGGTGCTATCTCATCTGCTCGCCCCAG
>NW_007160947.1:0-1009 GCF_000164805.1 Carlito syrichta | reverse complement strand
CCAGAGGGGAGAGAATGGAGCAGATAGTGGGTTGAAGAGGGGAGTGGATAGATAGAGGAGTAAAGGGGGAAACAAACGAGTGTGTCAACAAATAGAGAGAGAGGCCTATACTGAAACAGATAAAAACAATAGACCACAGCTACAGTCGAACCAACTCTCATACAAACAAAAATAAAACATATAGTGATGCTAACATACCAGCTATCCAACCACCTTATTAGTGTGCTGTTCCTCTATACAAAGACATGGTTTACAGACAGAATAAAAGAGAGAAAAGGAAAAGGAAAAGAGAAAAAAGGGAACAATAGAGTAGGAATAGAATTAAGTCATTAAACTAATAGAATCAATGAAGCACACTCTGTGACATTTCGTTTAGGTCCAATGTCCTTTCAGGTCTGATTTCTAGTTTTCTTTTCAAGCTGGTAAATTAGTTTGCAGTTAGGGTCAGTTCCCCTGATCTGCTGTGAAGGACAGTTCAGAATAACCTCGGTTCAGAAGTTTGGTCTATGTCTTTATCAAGCTTGTGTCTCCCGTTTCGGTGTTGTTACCTTGAATCGCCAGCAGGTGGTGCTATCTCATCTGCTCGCCCCAGAGGGGGTGGGGCCGGACAGGAACAAGATGGCTGCCTGCCTCCGAGCAGGCAACCGGATCCCCACGCCAGGCGGACAGGACAGTCTCGGACGCAGGAGCGGTGGCAGCGATCCCAGCAGATCTTCCCTGAAGCGGTTTGGTGTGGATCTCCTCCGGCCGGGTTGTGATGAGCTACCCGTGCCCGAGGCCGCGGCGGCGGCGGCGGCGGCGATGGGAGCGCTGGTGGGGGGAGGGGCTGCGGCAGCCACGGGACAGTGCAATGCAGTAAAACTGTCCAGTCCTTGCGATGTTCCAGCGATAGTGATGGCCGAGCTCTGTCTGAAGAGCAGGCTGCAATGCTGGGGTCCCCAGCCTCCCGGGGCGAGAGTCAGAGACCCACTGCAGATCTCCCTTGTAGAGGGCTTCAGACACCGGGTTG
>NW_007160946.1:0-5362 GCF_000164805.1 Carlito syrichta | reverse complement strand
TTTCTTCACATCTCATCTCATTTCATCTCATTTCATCATTTCATTTCATTTCATCATTTCGTTTCAGTCTCATCTCATCATCTCACTTCATCTCATCTCATTTCATTATTTCATTTCATCATTTCCTCTCATCTCATCTCATTTCATCATTTTATCTCACCTCATCTCATTTCTTCTCATTTCATTTTGTCATTTCATTTCATTTCATTGCTTCATTTCATTTCTTTGCATTTCACTTCATCATTTCAACGCATCTCATCATCTCATCTCAATTCATTTCATCATTTCATGATTTCATTTCACCTCTCATCTCATTTCATCATTTCATCTCATTTCATCATTTCATCATTTCATTTCATCATTTCATCTTATCTCATCTCAACATCTCATTTCATTATTTCATTTTATCATTTAACCTCATCTCATTTCATCATTTTATCTCATTTCATTCTTCATTTCATTTCAAAATTTCATCATTTCATTTCATCATTTTATCTCATCTCATCTCATCTCATTTCATCATTTCATCTCATCTCATCTTATTTCATTTCATCTCATTTCATTTCAAGATTTCATCTCATTTCATCTCAACATTTCATCTCATCTCATCTCAACATTTCATCTCATCTCATCATCTCATCAAATCTCATTTCATCTCATCTTATCTCATTTCATCATTTCATTTTATTTCATCATTTCATTTCATTTCTTCATTTCAGTTCATGTCTTCATTTCATTTCATTTCATTTTATCATTTTATCTCATCTCATCTCATTTCATCATTTCATCTCATCTCATCTCATCTCATCTCATCATTCACCTCACTTCATAGTTGTAGTTTTAAAAGGGGGTATCTTTGGCCCTCTGACACATTGTATGGCTCATTTTCAGCATGTGTGCATGCACTGATTTATCCATTTTTCCATTAGAATCTCAAAATTCTAATTGTAGAATTTTCTCTGTTTCTCTCACTATGAAAGAGGACATTTCTCATCTGTGGAGAAAACCTGACTGGAACTTAATAGGTAACATGTGTAAAGTATGGTTCACATTCAATCATTTCTAGAACTGTACATCTACCTTCGTGTATCAGAGTTTTTGATAATAATTTGGATAATTTATCTCAAGAATTCTCAGGGAAGACAAAACAACTAAACACCTACACACACACATAATTCTAAACTCTTTGTTGGTGGGATCACCAAGATATTAGACTCTTCTTGACAACATTTTAAGAGAACTATCAAAAATACTGGAATTTGTCAGAATGTGATACATGCTGAATTGGAAGTCAAGAGACGAAGTTTTTTTAAATCTATTGTTCTAATTATATAGCTCAGTCTTCATGTCTCTGGAACAAAGAGAGGTATGAAATATCTCAAAATATATGACTAAGTGAAATGTAAATAACCAGGGAAATGATGGAAAATTAGGCTAAATAAACAAACAGTGACACTGTACTGACTTGTCAGGAGAATGAAGCAAATACAGATTGGGGGAAAATGATTGAAATTACCATATAGCAACCCACAAGTCATTATCCTTTTTAGTATTTAATGAGATTCCCCAAAGTATTCATAACCGATGCTTTGTCTGATGTCTAATGTAACTCAAACTGTGAATAAATGAAATAACAAGGACTATGTAAGATGCAGGATTATTCATTGAAAAACTGGTAATTTTTATTAAGAGCAATATGGCAGTACTTTATGATTTTTTAAAAACATCTCCTGTGTTTACAGACGACAACATAACTTTACTTAAATTAGCTTAATGCACTATGTTTGCCATCCCCAATGACCTGTAGTCATGATAAGCAGATTTATGTGCACAAAAAGACATAGGGATCAGCTTCTAAAAAAAACCCTTCTTAGTGTGGCCCACAATTTCAGAATGCTGAGATGAACTGATGTGACCTGAGATCTGATCCCACTGCCGTGGCCATCGAGCTATAGTGGTAGTGTTACTTTACCAAAATAAACCCCTCAATAGGAAAACTGTCCAAGAGCACTTCCAGGTGCCACCTTCTAGTCTTCTGGAATATGATTCCCCTAACAAGGTTAATAGAGCTTTGAACAGCTTTTCTTTAAAAGAAGGAACATAGAATTAGATTTTATGCATCCTAAAATCCAATCTCAGAGAATATATTAAAACATACTGTTTTTTCCCCTGATATAAAAATAATAAGTGTTCATTATAAAAAACAAAACCCAAAAAAGGAAGATCTAGAAAAAATAAAATAAAATAAAAATCACAAAGAATCCCAACACTAAAAAATGACCACTAATAACATTTGGTCAGCCGGGCTCAGTGGCTCAGCCTGTAATCCCGCACCTTTGGGAAGCTGAGGTGAGTGGATTGCCTGAGGTCACGGGTTCGAGACCCGCCTGGCAGCGAGACCTCATCTCTACAATAAATCAAAAAATCAACGGGCTTGGTAGCGCATGCCTGTAATTCTGGCTACTCGGAAGGCTGAGGTAGAAGGATTGCCGGAGCCCAGCAGGTTGAGGCTGCGGTGGCTAGGAGCAGCCACTGCACTCCAGTCTGGGCGACAGAGTGAGACCCCAACTCAAAAAAAGAAATAAATAACATTTGGTGTATATTTTTTGCATCTTTTCTCTATGATATATACATATACTCATATATGACAGACCTTTATTCAAAAATTTGAGATCCTACTATACAAACCTGTATCACTTTTTTTCATGGATATATTTTTTTAAATGCCTATGCCATAATCATTTTATAGTACAAGGTTTTTAAGAGTTGCGTTTTACTCTATCTAATGGATATATCATTTTTTACATAATCAACCATTTTAAAAAAATACTAAGTCACAGTTAATTCTTCATATTAAATGCCAACTTTGGAGGGATTATTATTTTTAAAGTGATTTTAGCAATTAACTCAACCAAGGTCCCAGTAAGTGTAAAATGCAAGCTGACACAAAATTATAGCAGTAAAAATTTTATGCTCGACCCCTAGTTTTATTTTATTCAAACACAATATTATAGGTAGTGGCAAACAGTGCATACTGTCTTGTTAACATTCATCTTGGAATTTTAGGGCTACACATCATGATTAACATAACCACAGGAAGAATAAATGCTTGTATTCGAGGTATTATGCTAGGTATAATACTCACTGGTGTACACATTATGAAGGATGCCCAGTCACTGGGACTCTCATCTCAGGACAGGTCCAGTCACTTGTCTACCCATTATGAAGGAGAGCCAATCACTGTGACACCCATCACAGAAGAAGGCTATCACTGGGGCACCTAATTAGGAGGAGAATCAGTCACTGAGGCACATATCAAAGAAAAGGGCCAGTCAATGGGGAAAACATCACAGAAGACTACTTGCTGTACACACATTACAGAGCAGTGAAAGTCACCGGGACACCCATTAGAGGAGGACCAGACACTGGAACACTAATCACAGATTAGGCCCAGTCATTGGGGAACCTCTCACAGATCAGGCCCAGTCACTGGGGCATCATCCATCACAGAGGAGAGCCGAGCACTGAGTCACACATCACAGAAGAGGGCCAGTCACTGCAGCACCCAACACAGGAGGACAAGTAACTAGGGAATGCATCACAAAGGAGGATCATTCACTGAGTTATTTTTCACAGAAGAGGGCAAATCACTGGGGAACACATCACAGAGTCAATGGGGCACCCATTATACAGGAGGCTCAGTCGCTCGGGTATCTCTCACAGAGGAGTCAGTCACTGGGACACTCATCACAGAGAAGAGACAGTCACTGCAGAACACATCACACAGGAGGAC
Source organism: Carlito syrichta (assembly GCF_000164805.1). Classification (NCBI taxonomy): domain Eukaryota; kingdom Metazoa; phylum Chordata; class Mammalia; order Primates; family Tarsiidae; genus Carlito; species Carlito syrichta. Next base: position 1,569 of record NW_007160946.1, on the reverse strand, counting down.
TAGTCACTGGAACACCAATTATGGAGGAAGCCCTGTTACTGCAACACCCATCACAGAGGAGGATTGGTCACTGGGACACCAATTATGGGGGAGGCCCTGTTACTGAAACACCCATCACAGAGGAGGACTGGTAACTGGAGTAGCCAATTAGTAGGGAAGACCAGTAACTGGGAAACCAATCACAGAGAAATCCCAGTCAATGGAGCACGTATTATGGAAGTTGCCCAATCATTGGGACACCCATCACAGAAGAGGGTCAGTCAATTGCACACCCTTTATGAAGGAGGCACAGAATTTTGCCACCCATCACAGAGGAGGGATAGTCATCGGAACACCCATTTTGGAGGAGGCCCAGTTCTCCAGCATACCCCCTGACTGGCCAATCCCAAATCTCCAGAGTTCCCTCTCCTACTACCTTACCTTCCTAAGACACAACAATATTTAAAGGAGGCTATTAATAACACTATAATGCCCTCTAGCTGCTGGCCAAACTGTGAATGTAAAGGAAAAGTTTTGAAGAAAATTAAAAGTGTTACTTCAGTAAATACAAAAATTATAAGAAAACAAAACAGTCTTACTGTAGGAATAGAGAAATTGTTAGCAGTCTAGGTAAAAAATCAAAATAATCACAACATTCCCTTTAGGTAAAGCCTAATCCAGAGAAAGACCATAACCCCCTTCAGTTCTCTAAATGCTGAGAGAGGTGAGGAGGTTGCAGAAGGAAGGGTTGACACTAGCAGAAATTAGTTTACGATGTTGAGGGAAATAAGTTGTCTCTGTAACATGAAAGTGCAAGATGAAGCAACAAGTGCTATTGTAGAAGTTGCAGCAAGTTATATAAAAAATCCAGATAAGGTCAATAGCTAGAGAAAGGATATCAACAATTTTGAGGCATCTCTTCAGAAAAAGTCTGGAGGGTTTCTGGGCAAGATGGTGATAGAACAGGTTGGAATGTGAGAATCTCTGTGACAGCGAGTGTCCATAAAGACTCCTTCATGTGAGTGGGTGTGTACTTGTGGGTGAGTGAAAGTCTGTCTGAGGGGAGACTCGGGTTCATACATCCAAGGCTCTCCTCTGAAGGTGACTGCAACCAGACACAGCCCTGAGATTGGATACCTGGGTGCACAGGATCATCTGCCACTCTAGGGGCTCTCTTGAGAGGAGGCAGCAGAGAACAGCCACCCCTCAACACCTGGCACTCGCCCCATGCCATCACCTGCAGCAGCACACCAGGCATGAACAACAGGAACTACGGAGAAGGCAGTTCATGGAAATCTGGAATAAAACTCAAATTACAGTGATGAGACAACAACAGGTGCCATCTTCTGAGTCACAGGACTAGGCAGAGACCAGCATTGCCCCACCCAGCTCAACCCAGCCTCCATCTTGGGACTTTACAATGAAAACTACAAAACACTGCTCAAATAAATCAAAGATGACACAAACAAATGGAAAAATATTCCATGCTCATGCATTAGAGAGTCACATTGTTAAATGTCCATCATATCCAGCATCTACAGATGTATACATACCCATTATTTGCCATCCGCATTCTTCCCAGACCTAGAA
>NW_007160945.1:0-428 GCF_000164805.1 Carlito syrichta | reverse complement strand
TTTCATCATTTCATTTCATTTCTTCATTTCAGTTCATGTCTTCATTTCATTTCATTTCATTTTATCATTTTATCTCATCTCATCTCATTTCATCATCTCATCTCATCATTTCATCTCATCTCATTTCAACATTTCATCTCATCTCATTTCATCATTTCATTTCATCTCATCATCTCATCAAATCTCATTTCATTTCAACATTTCATCTCATCTTATCTCATCTCATTTCATCATTTCTCTGTATTTCATCATTTCATTTCATTTCTTCATTTCATTCCATTTCAGTTCATGTCTTCATTTCATTTCATCATTTTATCTCATCTCATCTCATCATCTCTCATCTCATTTCATTTTATCATTTCATCTCATCTCATCATTTCATCTCATTTCATTTCATCATTTCATGTTACTTCATCATTTCATTTCAT
>NW_007160944.1:0-795 GCF_000164805.1 Carlito syrichta | reverse complement strand
TCATTTCATTTCATCATTTTATCTCATCTCATCTCATCATCTCTCATCTCATTTCATTTTATCATTTCATCTCATCTCATCATTTCATCTCATTTCATTTCATCATTTCATGTTACTTCATCATTTCATTTCATCATTTCATTTCATCATTTTATCTCATCTCATCTCATTTCATTTCATTATTTCATTTCATTTCATCATTTTATCTCATCTCATCTCATTTCATCATTTCATTTCATTTCATCATTTCATTTCATCTTATCTCATCATCTCATCTTATCTCATCATCTCATCTCATCTCATCATCTCATCTCATTTCATCTCATCATTTCATTTTATTTCATCATTTCATTTCATCATTTCATTTCATCATTTCATCTCATCTCATTTTATCTCATCTCATTTCATCATTTCATCTCATTTCATCACTTTATCTCATCTCATCATCTCATCTCATTTCATTTCATCATTTCATTTCATCTCGTCCCATCTCTTCTCATCTCATCTCATCTCATCTCATCTCATCATTTCACCTCACTTCATAGTTGTAGTTTTAAAAGGGGGTATCTTTGGCCCTCTGACACATTGTATGGCTCATTTTCAGCATGTGTGCATGCACTGATTTATCCATTTTTCCATTAGAATCTCAAAATTCTAATTGTAGAATTTTCTGTTTCTCTCACTATGAAAGAGGACATTTCTCATCTGTGGAGAAAACCTGACTGGAACTTAATAGGTAACATATGTAAAGTATGGTTCACATTCAATCATTTCTAGAACTGTACATCTACCTTC
>NW_007160943.1:0-3040 GCF_000164805.1 Carlito syrichta | reverse complement strand
TTGGCTCTTTTGATTAATCAGACCCAAAGTTTTTATATTTTGTATGCAGACAGATTATTACTATTTTAGATAGTGTGTTTTTGAAGAGGAATTCCAGTTTTACATATGTGTTATGTGTATAATGTATGTATGCATTTATAAATTCATAAAATACTGATATAACAACTCTATCAGCTATAACGTGGGCAGATTGAGTGGTCTGACATTATCTGTCACTACCCAGAAATACTTACGAGTTCCACCAGTAACTCGGATCGTGTTAATAAATGCAATCCAAGGAGAAACTTTTTTTATGTGGCTGAGTCTCCTCAAGAAGACACACAAAAAACAGTCATTCACACTCACACACAGAAAGAGAGCACCTTTCAGTTGTCAAGGATAAGCACAGCTGATTCTTCAGTCAGATTTATAGGTTAATTTCTAAGATGAAACCTTTGACGTTTCCAGCCCCAAGAAATCACTAAAAATGGGATTGTGAAAAATGTGGTTATGGTGAAAGACTTTTTACAGGATCATAAAATAAATAAATATTATTATAATGTAACAGTTTTGTTCCAAAAGAGTATTTGCCAAGTCCCACTTTAGATGCACTTGGGGCACTTTAGAGTACTGGTGACCAATCTTGGCCGTGAAGATACATTTGTTCAGAATATGGCAGAAGTTGGTTAGGAAACAGAGGCTATTCATAATGATACTCCATTATATTTCAGGTAGGTTGAGTTTCTTATAAAAGGAGAATAGTTAGTGATTAATAATATTCCAGGATTCTATGTAAGTGGGCATTAATGAATTTATTTCACAAACATCAACCAATTCATTCACATACTTCAGTTTTCCTATAAAGTAAAAGGAAGGCTGTTATATAGTTCACTGCCAGAATATGTCAGGAAAGAAGCAAAAAGGATGGTAGGTGTGAATCAGTCCTTTACAGATGAGCAGTTTCTGACTGTCTCTTGGGAGAAGGAAGATTGTTACAATGCTGGAAATTGTGGGAACAAATAGAATGAATGTAAAATATTTCTGTGCTTTAGGAAATGTTCAAACAGCGATTTGGTCATAGAATTTATTTGGTTTTGGTGGTAAGTGTCCAAACCTATTTTTGGGAATCAGATTTAGCTCAGGGAAAAGTGGACAGGGCCTCACCTGTTTGTCATCAAGGGGTGCTATGACCTCCTCTGTATCTTAAAATGGCCCTGGCTAAAAATCTGATGATATTTTACAAGTACCATTTGCCAATGGCATTTGGTTATTCCTGTGCAGACAGTATTTTTTAAGCATATACCATTTTAAGATAACAAGAACCATAAATGGCTATCACACCAGACTTCTATAAATTTTTCTCATTCATTGGAACACTCACATTAATAATATATCGATACAAACATAATTTAAAGAAGATTTAGTAATTTAACACATCAAACAAGCCTAATTGTTTTAAGATCACTGCAAGATAAGAGAGAGATACTGTACATTCTTTCAGGTTCTCTAGGGACACACAAAAGCCCAAATTCCATTCTAAATATTTAATTTAGAATTCAATTTTGTGAAATTTTTACGCAAATGTCAAGAGATTTGGAACGTTTTATCACAACAGGGTCACAAATCACTGTGAAACAATGCTTAGTTATTTGCTTAACTAAAATGACAAAAGATTTTAAAGCAAAATACAGAAAACTACTTTCATGAAAGAAATTTTAGTAGCTTTAATTTCTAGTGAGTAACTAGGAAAGAAGCAATTTTTCACTGTCACATATAACCATTGTGTGGGTACAGTTTATCATGTCTAGAAATACCTTTTCTCACAGAACTACTTTTCTATGTGTGACAGGACATATTTATTAATAAATGGAAATATATTTTGTCTCATGCAATGTAAGCAGGCAAACTTAGAAAAATTCAAACCTTACATTTAGGAATTACTGTTCCAGTATTTTCTCTTATTGGAAATGTCCCAGACATTTAACAAAGCATCTATTCCTTAAGTTATCTACTACTTAATTTAACATGACATAACTTAAAGTTTTCAAGTGATAAAAAAAAACTTTATTTAGAAATTCTTATTCCACTTACAATTACTTGAATTATTTGTAGCAATTATGAGTAGATTACTTATGATAATTTGATATTTGGCAGAACTAGCAATCATTTCAAGCTATTTTCTGTTAACTACTTTAAATCTGTAAGTATCAGGCATTCATCACCCAGGTATGATCCTTAAAGTTAAATACATGTGCTTTTGTTGTATGTTGTGCCAGATAAAGAGAAGTAATGGATACTGCATTATATTCTTATTGGCACACTTTTCTTTCTTTTTTTTTTTTTACTTATAGTTTAACCTGTAACATCTAATAGAAATAAAGTTATGTGTATATATTATATATAATGCTGACAACTTTGAACATATGTCCACCTTAATTAAACTAACAATAGCAAATGATCAAATTTGGTCTGTTGCATGAACTTGAAAGGCAGATGTATTAATTACTATTTCTGACAAATTACTGGATTTATGCACTGATTTTTTCATTAAAGCTAATTAAATAGACCTCTTTCATATTTTTTGGTAAACCTATGTATATATACACACATACAAATATCTCTTGCACACAAGACCTTAAAAACATATTGGTGAAGAAAATTTTTAAAAATCTGACGGTGATCTTAAACCAGGTGAACTGAGGACCAATGAGACGTTCAAGCTTCACCTGTACAATGACAACTTATGTCCCTAATCCTTAATTGTACCCCACATCTTTAAAACAAAATTTTAAAAATAATGAAAAGATTAGTCATCAAACAATAAAACATAGTAGTATAAAGTTACTGGTTTAAATGGATTTTTGGATTTAAATTATTTTTCTGACCAAATAAGACAAGTTAAGATCACCTATTCACATGATTAAACTTTAATTTTTATTTTTTTTCTTGATAAGAAAACTTACAAAAATTTTGGACCAAATATGAGTGAAGTAGTTTCTCAGCAGTTTTGTTTTAAAATAAAAATCCTGTTTTACCTGTTTTCTTGTCTTTTTTCCATTTC
>NW_007160942.1:0-403 GCF_000164805.1 Carlito syrichta | reverse complement strand
GTAGCTAGCTAGCTAAATCAGCTGGCTAGCCAGTTAGCTAACTAGTTAAGTAAGCTAGTTAAGTCAGCTCACTAACCACCTGGTTAGCTAGGTAGCAAGGTAAAATCAGCTGGCAGGCCAGCAGGCAATGTAGGTTGCTAGCTAGTGAAGTCAGCTTGTTATCCAGCTAGCTAACTAGGTACCTAGGCAGTTAAGTCAGCCTGCTAGCCAGCTGGCCAGCTTGTTAAGTCACCTAGTAAAGTCAGTTGGCTAGGCAGCTGGCTAGCTAGGAAGCTAGATAGTTAAGTGAGCTCTCTAGCCTGCTGGTTATGTCATCTAGTTAAGTCAGCTAGATAGCCAGCTCTCTAGCTACGTAGCTTCCTAGTTAAGTCAGCTGACTAGACAGCTGGCTAGCAAGTTAAGT
>NW_007160941.1:0-2839 GCF_000164805.1 Carlito syrichta | reverse complement strand
CTAGCTAATGTCAGCTATGTGAGTCAACTGGCTAGCCAGATGGCTAGAGAGGTAGCCAGCTAGTTAGGTAAGATGTCTAGCCAGCTGACTATCTGCTTAAATCAGCTAGTTAATTCAGCTGGCTAGCAAGTTAAATCAGCTCATTATGTCAGTTGGCTATCCAGCTGGTTAGCTATTTAAGAAGCTAGTTAAATCAAATGACTATCCATCTGGCTAGAGTTATTTCAGTTAGTTAATTTAGCTGGATAGCTAGGAAGCTAGCTATATAAGTCAGATTGATATGCCAGCTAGTTAGCTAGTTAAGTCAGTTAGTTAACTCAGCTGGTTAGCTAGATAGCTAGCTAGGCAGCTAGCTAGTTAAGCCAGCTAGTTAAGACAGCTAAGTCAGCTAGTAACTAGCTAGCTAGCTAAGTTAGGTAGCTAAGTCAGCTAGCACACTAGTTACATAATTATTTAAGTCTACTATATAACTCTGCTACCTAACTAGTTAGCAAATTAGTTAAGTCAGCTCGTTATTCAGCTAGTTAAATAGTTACATAACTATTTATTTCAGGTAGTTAAGTGAGCAAGTTAACAAGTTATGTCTGCCAGTTAAGTCAGCTAGCTAAGTAGTTAAGTCAGTTATCTAATTCAGCTAGTTAAGTCAGCTTTCTAATTAAGTCAGCTGGATAAGACAGCTAGCTAGCTAGTTCACTAATGGGTTAAGTCAGTTGGTTGAGTCAGTTAGCTAGTTAGTAAACAAGTTGAGTCAGCTGGTTGAGTAGGCTACCTAGGTAGTTAGCTAATGAATTAAGTCATCTGGATGATCAGCTAGCTAGATAGATAGCTAATGAGTTAAGTCAGCTGGTTGAAGCAGATAGCCAGGTCATTAGCTAAAGAGTTAAATCAGATGAATATGTCACCTAGCTAACACGTTAGGTAATGATTAAACTAACTAGTTAGCTAGCTTGTTAGGTCAGCTAGATAGCAAGGCAGCTAAATATTTAAGTCAGCTTGTTAGCTAGGCAGCTATCTAGTTAGCTAACTATTTAAGGCAGCTGTGTAGCTAGGCAGCTAGCTAGTTAGCTAACTATTTAAGTAAGCTGGCTAGCTAAGTAATGCTAGTTAAGTCTGCAAGTTGTCAGCTGTCTAGCAAGCTTGAAGTTTGGTAGTGAGCTAGTTAAGTCAGTTGACTAGCCAGCTGACTAGCTGGTTAATTCTGCTAGTTAACATAGCTGATTTGCAAAATGGTTAGGTAGGTACTAGCTAGTTAAGTCAGCTAGATAGCTACCTGGCTAGCTAGTGATGTCAGTGAGTTAAATCAGCTAGCTAGCCTACTGGCTAGCTGGTTAAGACAGCTAGTTTAGTCAGCTATCTAGCCAGCTGGCTATGTAGGTAGCTAGATAAGACAACTTGTTAGCCAGCAGGCTAGTTGTTCAAGTCAGCTAGTTAAGTCTTCTGGCTAGTCTGCTGGCTTTGTAGGTAGCTATCTAGTTAAGTGATTTGGTTACCCAGCTTGCTAGCTTAAGTCAACTAGGTAAATCAGCTGACTAGCCTGCTGGATAGATAAGCAAACAGCTAGTTATGTCAGCTGGTTACCCATCTGACTAGCAGATTATGTCAGCTAGTTAAGTCAGCTGGCAACCAGGTGGCTAGCTAATTAAGACAGCTAGTTAAGTCATTGGTAACCAGATGGCTAGGTAGTTAAGTAAGCTCATTCAGTCAGCTGGCTATTCAGCTACTTATGAAGTTAAAAAGCTTGTTAATTTAGATGGCTGGTCATCTGGCTAGCTTGTTATTTCAGCTAGTTAAGTCAGCTGGCTAACTAGGAAGCTAGCTATATAAGTCAGCTAGTTATGGCAGCTAGGTAGCTAGTTAAGTCAGCTGTCTAACTAGATAGCTAGCTAGGTAGCTAGCTTGTTAAGCCAGCTAGTTAAGACAACTGGATAGCTAGGGAGATAGCTGGTTAAGTCAGCTAGTTAAGTCAGCTTGCTAGCTAGTTAAGTTAGCGAGTTAAATCAGCTGAGTAGCAAGCTGCCTAGCTGGGTAGCTAGCTAGCTAAATCAGCTGACTAGCCAGTTAGATAACTAGTTAAGTAAGCTAGTTAAGTCAGCTCACTAACCACCTGGTTAGCTAGGTAGCAAGGTAAAATCAGCTGGCAGGCCAGCAGGCAATGTAGGTCGCTAGCTAGTGAAGTCAGCTTGTTATCCAGTTAGCTAACTAGGTACCTAGGCAGTTAAGTCAGCCTGCTAGCCAGCTGGCCAGCTTGTTAAGTCACCTAGTAAAATCCGTTGGCTAGGCAGCTGGCTAGCTAGGAAGCTAGATAGTTAAGTGAGCTGTCTAGCCCGCTGGTTATGTCATCTAGTTAAGTCAGCTAGATAGCCAGCTATCTAGCTACGTAGCTTCCTAGTTAAGTCAGCTGACTAGACAGCTGTCTAGCAAGTTAAGTCACCTAGTTAAGTCTGCTGGTTAGCCAGCTGGCTAGCTATGTAGCAAGCTAGTTAATTCTGCTGACTAGTAAGCAGGCCAGCTATTTAAGTCAGCTATTTAAGTCATCTGGCTAGCCAGCTGGATAGCGAGGTAGAGAGATAGTTAAATCAGTTGGCTAGCAGGCTAGCTTGCTAATTAAGTCAGTTAGTTAAGTCAACTGGCAAGCCAGCTAGCTAGCTAGGTAGAGGGGTAGTTAAGTCAGTTGGCCAGCCAGCTGGCTAACTAGATAAGTTAGCAAGTTGAGTCAACTGACTAACCAGCTGGCTAGCAGGTTAAGTCAACTACTGAGTCAGATGTATAGGCAGTTGGATAGTTAGATAGCAAGCTAGTTAAGTCAGCTTGCTAGCCCACTCGCTAGCTAGATAAGTCA
>NW_007160940.1:0-1447 GCF_000164805.1 Carlito syrichta | reverse complement strand
AGAAGGGCCCCGGCCCTCTCACCCCCAGGTCCTCTTGGAGCCTGGGCCCAGAGGGGCCCCAGAATTCTCACCTCAGGCCCCTCTGATAGCCCCGTGCACAAAGTCCCACCCCTCTCACCATGGGGCCATCCTGGAGCTTCGAGCACAGAACACTCGCCCTCTCACCTCGAGGCCCTCCTGGATCCCTGAGTCCAGAGGCCCAACCCTCTCATACCAGGGCCATCTTGGAGTTCTGGGCCAAGAGTCCCGGCCCGCTCATCCCAGGGCCCTCCTGCAGACCCGGGTACAGAGGGGCCCCAGCCCTCTTGACCTAGGGACTACCTGGAGCCCCATGGCTTCAGAAGGGCCCTGGCCCTATTGCCCCGAAGCCCTCTCTCGCTGAGGCCCTCCTGGATCCCCAGGACCAGAGTCCTGGCCTTCCCACCAGGGGCCTCTCCTGAAGCAAGGGCCCAGAGCCTGGTCCATCTGAGCCTGGGGCCCTCCTGGAAACTTAGACCCCGGGCCCCGAGCCACAATGATCTCACCCCAGGGCCCTTCAGGAGCCCCAGTCACAGAACCCAGGCCCTTTCACCATGGCGCCCTCCTGGAGCTCCTACACCAGAGCCCCGGCCCTCTCGCCCCAGGGCCCTCCTTGAGCATCATGTCCAGAAGATCCCCAGCCCACTCTCATTGGGTAACTCCTAGAACTCTAGTCCCAGAAGGATCCTGGCCCTACCACCCTGTGACCCTACTGAACCCGTGTCCAGTGTCGTGGCCTTCTCACGCCTGGGCCCTCTTGTAGCCCTGGGTCCAGAAGGGCCCTGGCACTTTCACCCTGCGGCCCTCCTGGAGTCCCAGGCTTAGAAGGGCCATGGCCAACTCACCCCTGGGCCCTCCTGGAGCCCAGGATCCAGAGCAATGGCCCTCTCAAGCCAGGACCCTCTGGGAGCCCTGGGACAAAAAAAGCCACAGTCCTCCCACCGCCAGGCCCTCCTGGAGCCCTGGGCCCATAACGGCCCCAGCCCTCTCACATCGGGCCCCTCCAGTAGCCCTGGGCAGAGAGAGCTTTAGCCCTCACACCATGGGGCCTTCCTGGAACTTTGGGCACAGAGCTCTGGCCCTCTCACCCCAGAGCCCTCCTTGAGCCCTGGCCCCAGATAATCGATCCTCTCACCCTGGGGCCCTCCTGGAGCCCTGGGCCCAGAGCCCCAGCCCTCTCAGCCCAGGGCCCTTCTGGATCCCTGTGTCCAGAAGGGACCCAGTCCTCTCACCATAGTTCCCTCCTGAAGTCCCAGGGCACAGGAAGGTACCAACTCTTTTGCCTTGGGGCCCTCCTGAAACCCTGAGGCCTAGAGAGCAACGGCCCTCTCACCCCAGGGACCACCTGAAGCCCCATGGCTCCAGGAGTGCTCTGGCCCTTTCACCTCGGGGTCCTCTCACCCCGGAGCCCTCCTGGACCCCCAGGACC
>NW_007160939.1:0-765 GCF_000164805.1 Carlito syrichta | reverse complement strand
AATGAGTTAGCTAACTGTTTTAAATAGTTGGTAATCGAGTTAACTAGCTGACAACTATTTGTTTAATGAGTTAGCTAGGTGACTTTACATGTTCGATGACGAGTTGACCAACTACTTAGCTGGTTTAACACGCTGACTGACTACTAGGCCAACTTGTTAGCTGGATTAACAAGATGGCAGACTAGTCTGCTGACTAGTTAGCTGGGTCAACTAGTTGACTTACGTGTTGGCCCACAAGTTAGGTAGATTAACTAGTTGGCTGGCTGCTTTGTTGACATAACTAGTAAGAAGACTAGTTGGCCAGCTAGTTAGTTGGCCCAACCAGTCTGTCGACTAGTTAGTTGAACTAGCTGTTCAGCTTACAAGTTGGCCGAATAGTCTGCCGATTGATTAGCTGACTTAACTAGTCGTCTGTCAAGTGAGATGACTGGTCTGTTGACTTTATTGGCTGGCAAGTGACCCAGCTGGTCATAACATTTAACTAGTGGACCGGCTATTGAGCCAACCGGTGAGCCAACTTAATTAGGTGGCGAGTGAGCCAACTGGTGAGCTGCCTTAACTAGTCGGCCAGCGAGTGAGCTGACCAATGAGCTGACTTAACTATTCGGTTGGTGAGCAAACTGACTAGTTAGCTGACCTGTTGGCCTGTGAGGGAACCGACAAGTTAGTTGACAGGTTGGTTGGTGAATGAGTTGACTAGTTTTCTGACCAGTTGGCAGGTGAGCGAGCCTGCTAGTTAGGTGAACTGATTGAAAGAGAGTGAGC
>NW_007160938.1:0-889 GCF_000164805.1 Carlito syrichta | reverse complement strand
GGAGATCATGGATGCGATTCATGGATTTAATGAATGATCTCAAAAGAACCCAGGAGTATATAGACTTGACACGAGTATATTGACCCATGAAGAATGAGTTGCAGTTGGTATTTTCACCATGACAGGTGGAAACCAACTATTTGAGCCCTTTCCCTTGGGGTTCGCAAATAAAGCTTCACCAGTAACCATCGAAGATAGAGAATTAAGAGAACAGGTGGGTAAGAGTGCATGGAATTATTTAGTCTTGAAGTCAATTGCTGCAGCTGCACCTGTGACTGGATTCCAGCGACAAAAGGAGCCATATTGATTCATGTGCTCAGGTGAAGCATTCTCCTATTGTCATGTGTAAATAATGAGACACTCTCCTCTGGGTGCTGCTACCAGAGAGAAGAATCATCCCAGGTTTCTCATGTTCACAAGGTAAGGTCAAGATTGCAAAAAATAATTTAGAAGTTGTGGTACACAATGTATTTGTGTAAATGTGTCCATGTTCTCTCTTGGTGATTTCTCTGATATTCATGTGTGCACTGGTTTGTATTCAAATAGAAAATAGGAAGAGGTGAAGTCCATGTCCATGGTGATTGACCTTGAAGGAAGATGTCTATATTCTCACAAAACTCCATTTTCTACCTGGCATATGTCCTTTCCCATTCCCAGGTTCCTCTTATTGTAGGTCATTAAACGTGATGAAGGAAATAAATATAGGGATACGGATCAATTAGAGGTTAGAGAAAAGTATCCCCATATTACTTCTCCTAGAGATGTGTATACATTAAATATTTTCTTAAACCCTTATACCTCGAGATATTCAGATACCCACATTGACTTATTTGCCTTTTCTATTAGTGTATTAGTAAGCTATTTTATCAACTATAACTATATTTTTATG
>NW_007160937.1:0-736 GCF_000164805.1 Carlito syrichta | reverse complement strand
TTATCTCCATAAAATCACAGAGGGTTTGTCTGTATTGGAATTTCAAAGTGACACACTTGGATATTTATCTAAGGATGTTACTGAGTCAAGTGTTGAACAGGTCGATTAGTTTTTTTTCTCATTGATTATTTAAAAAGGTGAGAAGAGAAAGATAAATTTTAGAAGAAATGTTTATATAACATATTTTTTATTTTAAAATTGTGGCGTACAGTTAAGGGTTAGCTATAAAATATGCATCGTTCAGGCACCCTTCTTGATAAGAGATATCCCCTGTCCCCAGACAGATATTGACTACCATTAGTCCCACCCACCACCCTTGTCCTCCCAGCCTCCCCCCATAGATTCCCACCACTGTCCATCCTTTTCTTATAGTATTACAATAGATGTTCAAGGTCCACTTATGAGTAAGAACATGTGATACTCAGATCTTTGTTGCTGTGAAAGAGCACTCAGTATTATAGATTCTAGTTCGATTCAGGTTGCTGAAATTTCAGGATTTTGTTCTTGTTTTAGTTGCATATTATTGCATATTATGTATATGTATCACATTTTTAAAAATTCAGCCCTATTTTGATGGACAGCATGGTTGGTTCCAGGTGCTTTCTGTTGTGAACAATGCTGCAATAAACATAGGTGTGCAAGTATCTTTTTAATAGAGTGTTTTGAATTATTCAACGTATATTCCCAGTAGGGGGATTGTGGGGTCATATGGGAAGTTGATATTTAGAGCTTTTAG
>NW_007160936.1:0-972 GCF_000164805.1 Carlito syrichta | reverse complement strand
AGGCTACCAGATGGCGTGTGACTAGAACAAGATTAAGATAGAAATATATATTGGATGGTACGAAGCTTAGTGTAGTAAACGTGTCATAGTTTGAACTTTGTAGTGGCCACAAATATAGGTAATTCCTATTCCCATTGAAGTGTTTTATCTAGGATTATTGAAAGTGCAAAATGCCCTTCCCCTAAACGTAGCTGTGACTGGGAGTGAGGGACAACGCACCTTTGTGAAGTGTGTCTAGAGTCATGTCTTCTACCACAATACAGAACTAAAGAATTAATCAGCAGGGTAAGACACCAAAACCAGTAACCTAGACTCACAAATGCTGCCCCATAGAAAATGATAGGTGAAGGGAGCTCATGATTGAAGGTTTTATTCAGAACCGCAAATGCTCTCTGTCATATGTAAAAACAGTCTGAGTCTTCATGAAACAGTTGGAAATTCGGACGCAGAGGACAGGGATGGAGGAACATTGGAACTGTGGATGAAAAGCACAGGGGAAAACAAGAGTCACCCCATCCAGAATAAAGGGCATATATACAGAGACCTGCACCTCATCTGGAGGATGAACAAAGACTCCCGAGAGAGCTCACTGAGACCAAAGGTCATGACGTTGCTGGGGAACTTAGCTCAGTGAGATCAGAGAATGCCTCTTAGTCCATCCCCTTTCATCACATTAAAAATTGTCAAATATAAAACTTGAATACACCTGAGAGAGCTGAAGATGATTGTCTCTAGGATAATACAGTGGAAATACACAAGTCATAAGGAAGCTAAATCAGAGTACCACCTGAGGAATGGAAACACTCTTGTACTCATAAGAGGGAGAAGATTCAAATTAAATAATGATTGCATTCAGTTTCAAATTCAAACATGAATATATTTACACAAACTTTCACGATCAAGAACTGGAAAATATAGGGTTCATTCATACATTGGAAGAAAAACACATAGCATAAAACAATAAGCCAACAT
>NW_007160935.1:0-675 GCF_000164805.1 Carlito syrichta | reverse complement strand
AGTCTATAATATATATTTTTACTAGTATATATTTTCTTCTTAATGGGAATCTCATATTTTTCAGGGAACCTCATTCATTTTGATAAGTTGAATTTATATTTTGATTGAATTCAAGGTATGTTCCATTTTCTTTGTGATTTGTTTTGAATATGCCATTTGTATAATCCTGCAGTTTCTAATTTCCATATGCTTGTTATTTTTTCATTATTCTTTATATATTTGTTTTCTAGTTTTCATCTATTGTAATCAGAGGGGGGTACATTTGATTTTTTATATTCATTGAAGGGTACAGGTTTCCTTCTTTATGATACACCTTGAAGAATATTCTGTATGCACTTGACAAAAATGGGTAATCTGTTTAAACCAATTTTGTATTCTGCGTAAGCCTATACAGACTAACTGCCTCATGGTGCTGTTAAAGTCTTCTGTTTTATTATCTTCATTCGAACATTGTGTTCATTACTGAATTTGGAATATTCACGTCTTCAACTATTATTACAGAATTCTGTTTCTCCCTTCAATTTTATTAATTTTTAGTTTCATATATTTTGGTTTCTGATTTTCAGTAATCTATTTTCTCATTGGGCTGCCATTTTACTAAATATGAAATGTATTTATATAACTCTTATAATAGTATTTGTCATTCTCCAACTTTCATGGGACTGTCTGCATCAT
>NW_007160934.1:0-478 GCF_000164805.1 Carlito syrichta | reverse complement strand
GAGGTTCCCTGGCCAGGCTCCTGCTGACTCTCCTCTTATAGGGGAGTTATGTGCCCCAGGCAGGCCGACTTTCCGACACGGCAACAAGAACTTTCCACCAAGAAAAGCCAGGGACACACCCTTCACCCAGGGGCATTTCTTTACCCCAATTCCTTGTTTGTATGGGTGCAGAGACGAGATCTTCCTACGTGGCCTGAGCTGACCTTGGGCTCATGGACTCCAGTCATCCTCCCACCTAGGTCTCACAGAGCCCTGGTTGACCAGGTTGGGCCACTGTTCCATGTCTTCTGGTTTGTTTTCAATGAAGGATTGTGGCTGAGCTCAAGGGTTTAGCCTCATCTTCCCAGTGTTTTGGGAGGCTGAGTCCAGTGGCTGGCCCTAGCCTCCACACCACAACCTACCCAGGCACATTGTTGAGACCTCGTCTCTATCCTCTATCCCAATTGAGCTGGGCTTGGGAATGGGCACCTATCATTCT
>NW_007160933.1:0-540 GCF_000164805.1 Carlito syrichta | reverse complement strand
CAAGGAATCTCATTAGAAGCAGGAAAAGCAGAGCAAAAAGGAAGAACTAAGAATTGATCACATAGAATCACATAAGATGGGATAGGAGTCTTGTGAAAAACACTGGAAATGGTGGCATGGCTTCAACCCCTTTGCTCATCAAGTATGGAGAGCACAGCAATGTTGAGTCTCCCCATGATTCACAGAACCTTATGTATACACAATTAGAAAATTACAATGGTAATGAAGCACTAGGCCCTCCTTACCCATCCCAACTTGCTAGGTGCTCCTTTTTCTCATTAGCCTAGCCGACACTGAAGCTTTAGGACCTGGGATCTCAATCCAACTCCACCATGATCTAGCTTGGTGATCTGGTCTTAGGATGCAGGTAGAGTCTGACCCCTGAAAGTAGGCAATGCCTCTCTGAGAGGGTAAGAGAAGAGACATGGTAGGTGTAATTTGTCTAGACATGATTGTCTTGAGGAGAAGCTTTCTAAAGTGAATGCAAAATGAACAGGGATGGAGACCCTCTTCTCAGGGATCTCCCTGCCTCTCTCTGCA
>NW_007160932.1:0-327 GCF_000164805.1 Carlito syrichta | reverse complement strand
TTGCACCATTGGTTGTTGCTTGATCCAGCTTAAATCTTCCTCTGTGTACTCTGGGTTGTTCGGCAATGCTGGTGGCCCTGGGTCTGGCAGTGTGGTCACTAAGACACGGTCCACAGAAATCGCTGCCTCCTTTGCTTTTAAATCTGCCAAGCGATTGCCCCTGGCTACTGGCATGTCCGCAGTCTGGTGCCCCGGGCAATGGATAATGGCTACTGCCTTAGGCAACCAGAGGGCCTGTAGTAACTCAAGGATCTCAGTCTTATTTTGAATAATTTTTCCTTCTGCCGTCAGTAGCCCCCTTTCTCTGTAGATGGCCCCATGTATGTG
>NW_007160931.1:0-6485 GCF_000164805.1 Carlito syrichta | reverse complement strand
CCAGCTGGACACATAGACATTTATGCACAGAACTACATAGTGTTCTTATATTTCACATTATTTCCCTTGTTTTTTCCAAGTTTTTATGTAAAATAGCTAGAGCTCAATGCATATCAAATTAAAATATTTTGATGGGTCATATTTGTCTGACATCAGTGGTTTCCCCCCAGTATGCATACATTATGAAAATTTATGAATAAATATACTGTTGCGAAGAATCTAATAGTTCAAAGTATAAATATACTGATGTGAGAGTCTTATAGTAATGAAACAAGGTTAAGTTTTGAAGCCATGTTATTAGAGAGATCTGTATTTGAATCCTGGGCACACAACTTGAAGTCAGAGGCCTTTGAGCAAGCCATAAACCTCTCTAAGTTTTGGGTTAGAGTGGGGTCTCCACCCTTCTCCTGCTGTGTATAGAATTCAGTCTCTGAAGAAGTTCTAGAATTGGGATCAACAAACTTTTTCTGTTAAGGGCCAAATAGTAAATATTTGGGGTTAGTGAACCATGCAATCTCTATGGTAACTCATCAATTCTTCCACTGCAGTGCAAAAGCAACCACAGCCAATATGTAAACAAATGAGTATAGTGAATTCCAACAGACTTTATTTAGAAACACTAAATTATGAATTTTATATGTCACAAAATGTTTTTGTTTTGATTTTTAAAAACTATTTAAAAATGTAGAAACTATTCTTAGTTCATGGGTCATAAAAATACAGGAGGCAGCCAGATTTAGCCTACAGTTTGCGGATTCCAGCTTTAGAGGATTTGGGGCATTCTTGATAAAAAGAGTCTTAGTCACTGAGTCACCACACAGAGGAAAACTGGTCATAAAGTTTTAGGAGTCTTTGCCATGTTATCAGGAGATATTTGTTTGAAGTTCTCCCTATTTTTAACTAGGAATATCCTAGAAACCAGACATTTTGGTGACCATTCTTAAAAATAAACTACTGTCTATAGTAACTTCATGGTCCTATAATTTTAGGATGTAATGTAAATGTAGCCAAGCCCTTCCTAGTATATAGCCCACTAAACTATCCTTTCCAGCCAAGTTCAAGTTTACATTCAAGAGGTGATTAAGAAGAGTTCTATACTTGGGAAGCCATTTCTTCCATGTGTAAAGAAAAGAAAAAAAAATCAAACCAGTTGTATTTTTTAATACACACCAAAGCATGTTATAAAATTATGTCTTGAAAGGATTTACATGTGTGAAATATATTATACATCTTATTACTATTTGCTTCTTGCACATTCTCACAAAACTAACCATAATTATTAAATGTTATTTAAAATCACATTGCATTTGATACCTTACTTCTGTCTTTCCTTACAAGATGAGTTTAAAGTCTTCAATCTTGTCCCCAAATTAATTCAACTAACTGCATTAGCAAATTCCAATCTTATTCTTAGAGCTATATTATTTTACCTAATTATTTAGGAAAATTAGTTTTCTTCAAATATATTTATAAAATAATAATGTGAAACTGACTGGAAACTTTTACATAGTATATCTACTTGGGCCAAATGATTAAAAAACTAACAAACAACTTGTATGAATAAGTAAAACTAAACCTAGAGCTAGGATACTTGCTCTTCTGTTCCCGTTGTTACTAAATGTGTGGTTTAAGGAGAGTTATGAACATTTTTGAACTTCAATTTTCTTACCTGTAATTTGGAGAAGATGAAACTTCCACAACAGGTATGTAGTGATTATGAAACAAAATTATGGCTGTGAATGTGCTTTTTAAGCTGCGAATCATCATAATTATGTGAGTGAGTAGCTGTTTTGCAGTAGGAACATTACCAGTTTTAAGGTTTTCCTTAATAAAGTCCAATACCAGTAGATGTTTTGATTTCCAGGAACTAGCTAATTATCTGTCTCTCTCTTCCTCTATCCCTGTATCTATGACATGCACGTGTGTGTTTGTGTGTGTGTGTGTGTGTGTGTGTGTGTGTGAGAGAGAGAGAGAGAGAGAGAGAGAGAGACATCCGGATTCTACATTGGGAGAAACATTTTGTCCATTACTGCAAAAGCAACTTTTGACTATATTTCTTCTTTCTCTGTGGGTGGAATGAGAAGAAATTTGGATAGAAATGTTGAAAATAAGAACAGCTGACTGAATGTTGGCATGCATTCATTGAAGTTTTATTCCTTCCGTGAAAATCTGGAGAATTCAGGTTGCCAACAGGCAAAATTTAGAGCAAAATAAAATAGTTTTCCCAATGGTTTTAGGAATTATCCATTTGAAACAATGTATATGTTGAGAGATACAATAAGAAATGGATAGATCATAAATTCTGGGGCTCTTTTGAGAATTAGATGTTGACAAAATGTCTCTTTTCCCATATTTTTCCTATGCCTCCATCTTCTCCACAGTTCTTCAGGCACTGACTTTATTGCATCTCTTCTTGGTGCCTTCATAGAGAAGACTGGCACTTGGTGATATTGAAATTATTAAATCATAAAAACTTTATATTCGTATTGAACGTAAACAATTTCCTGAGGCTGAGTTTTGCATGAAACAAGATCACCAAATTAAATCCAATGGAAGCCAAAACATGACCTGCTTTTAGCTGTAAATCAATCACTCAAACACCTAACTGGTCCAGGCAAATAGGTGATTTTCAAGGTGGCCCAGATTCTAGAGTTGCATGAATGGACATGAGCCCTCATTTGCTGATGTCAAACATAAGTCTTGTATTTGAGAGGCTCAGCTCTGGCTATTTGATTAATGGCTGTGACATATTGGTCAGTTAATCCAAGGAAGGTTCTTTTAGGAACACGTTAGAGACTAGGTGTTCCCATAGTGTTGGCTGCAATAGAACTTTACTAATTTACAAAGTCAATCTTGTTTCAGATATTCCTTGGGTTTAGCAGTTTCCAGCAGCTAATGGAAGAAAGGTGATGACACTGTGGTTGTCCTAGTCTCAAAGAAGTGAGTACTTCACCCTAAGTGCTATTTTGGAAATTTGTGGGGTTTTTTTCTTGGTTTTCTTCTCGGTTTTCATAATAATCAGGGTGGAGAAGCATTTAATGGGTGGAAGTTAGGATATTCTACAAGGAATAGCACAACCAGGAACAAAAATAATTTTCCTCTATCTTGAATAACTTTTGAATGTCACCTGAGCTACTCTGTCTAGAATTATCTAAACTCACAACTTAAAACCATCATGCATACAAACAGAAAAAGACTTTTGATTGGTTTTAAAACTCACTGAATTTTCTGAGAGTAAAACTAGTCTATCAACCAAGAGAAGATTATATTTTGTTTGGGAACTTTACTAAGAGTTGTTCATCATTACAGAAAATCAGTTGCCAATGACAATACCACTCATGTATTTTTAAATCATTGATAAAACATTCTGATATCAATCTACATTTGTTACTGACACACTCTTGGTAATTCTGCATGTAGAATATATGTTGGACTACTTCTTTGTGTCTTAAGTGTAGTTGTGCCCATTTATTTATGCTTTAAAATGCATATTATTTTATTATACATTTTTGTTATATTTCTTCTTTGAGAAATAATAGTTATGACATTATTTTTTGTTTGCATATTATGTATATAGGGTAGGGCATATTATCTACAAGTATCATTTCAAGATAGTGAAGGAGGCTTATAAGAAATTTATTATCAAAGGGATGCATTGGATCCAATAGATTGAAAACCACCAGGATTTCTTGTCATGGCTTTATAATATTCACATTTCGGAAAGAACCAGTGGGACCCAAAAAATACAACCAGCACTTGAATCCATAGATGCACGCATCTTATAAACCTCCAAAGCAATAAATATATTTTTAAAAATAATTGGTAAACACAGATTGAGTAAATATATCTTAAGATGTATTTACAGCCTAGGCACTTTAGAGAGACTCTCTCTTTCTGAAAACTAACCATTCTTTTGCAATAAATTACTTAATAATAAACTCTTTCTCAGTTTCTTAGCAATGGAAGAAACACAAGTTTTCTCCTGTGAGGATACTGCCATATGCAACATCACCAAGTCCAACAACTGTTGTCTTGCGGATGTTTCCAAGTATAAAAATCAATCATAAAAAACAAATTGTTTTCATCATTCAATGATCATTTTCTTGGAAAGATTGAGTTAAAGTATTTTAATTAAATTCTACCCTCTAGTTTAAACTTTGTTCTTCAGTCGAGCTTGGTGGCTCAGCCTGTAATCCTGTGCCTTGGGAGGCTGAGGTGAGTGGATTGGCTGAAACCGCGGGTTCGAGACCTGCCTGGGCAACTTGGTGAGACCTCATCTCCACAATAAATCAAAAAACTAGCTGGATATGGTAGTGCGTGCCTGTAGTTCCAGCTACTTGGAAGGCTGAGGCGGAAGGATAACTGGAGCCCCAGCAGGTCGAGGCTACAGTGGCTGGGAGCGGCCATTGCACTCCAGTCTGGGCAAGAGAGAGACTCCAACTCAAAAAATAAATAAAATAAATAAATAAACTTTGTTCTTTTTAGCAATACAGGACTAGTTATTTTTACTCCCCTACATAACAGCCACTAATGGATTTGAAAAGAATGCTCACCTAGCGATAGTATTAAGCCAATGCTGCAGCCCAGGCAATACACAAAAGTGTGAGCACTATGGTGTTCACATTGAGGGTTCCACGCTAGCTATCTGGGTTGAGGCCACAGCCAAAGGCAAGGGGACAATGTTCTTCAACTTGAACATCAATTGTTCCAACAATTTCTCCCTTGATGTTGCCATAGTTAGCTCCATGCTCTCAATGGTTAGTGGAAAATTAACAGTTTAGTAAGAGGGAGGAGCGTATACAGGAAAGCATATCAGTAAAGAAGTTGAACTTTCTGAGCCCTAGCATTTGGATATCAGTTCAGTGTGCTTTACATGAAAACTGGAAGGTACAGGCTCAACACTCTATCTATCTTTGATATCTTTGAATCTCATAAAGTCCACTATGGAAAAAAAGAGAATTTATCTTTCTTCTTAGATCATCTGTACTATGATTTAATCCAAGTCTTACCTAAACCAATGCTACTTTTTTTTCTGAATTATTCAACTCATACTCTTTTCAGCACTGTTGGACCAGCTGAGTCCCCTCCCAAAATATTTTCCACTCATTTCCATATCCTTGCATGTCAAGCTTTGTCTTCTCATTGAGGTATCAGCCCCACTGCCAGCTCCTGAGCAATACCTTCCCTGGCAAACGGATATAAAACAGATTCCCTCAAACTCAGTCTCTCTGTATCATACTGACTGTTTTACATACTTGATAGCACTTAACTAGGATGAATGAAGTTCATTTAGTGAGGTGTCTTAACTGTTCATTTTCTTTTTTTAGCAAAATGTGAGTTCCATGAAATTCTGGGACCCATTTACTTTGGTCATGTCTGTATTTTTAAAACTTTCAACAATGTCCAGCACACGGTGTCTGTTCAATAAATATTTGCTGGATAAATGTATGAGAGAAAGAACAGAACTCTTTGTGGTGCACTTTAGGGTGACTTGGTGAATTTAAAATTGGGATCAATTTTTATTTCTAGTTATGCAAATTTTTTAATGATTTCTTCAGATTGTATATACTTACAGCCTTTCACGACACACTTCCAGTCTCCCACATCTGAAAATGCTCTAATTTTATTCTTGAAATATTACTTCTAGCATGAAACACAATATGCCTTCAGCTCAGAATATTGTTATGCGGATGCTGTGCTTCAGGTTTTGTGAGGTTTAGTGAGTATGCAAACTCACTGGCTAGTCTTACCCCTAAGGATTCTTAAGATCTGGAGGGAAAAATAAATAAATAAATAAATAAAAAAAGACTGAGTCTAACTTCTGGCTTTTTTTGTGTGTGTGTGCAGATTCTTGCTTTGTCACTTAGACTGTAGTGAGTAGAGAGGTCATAGCTCACTGTTGCCTCAACCACTTGGACTCAGGCAATCCCCCTTCCTCAGCCTAGTAATCCTCCTGCTGCAACCTTCCAACATGGCTAGGGTTATAGACGTGAGCCACCACGCCTAGCCAATGCTTTTTTTATTTCTTCCTTTTTTGAAAATTTTAAGTCAGAGTCTCACTCTGTCACTCAGGCTGGAGTGCAATGGCATGCTCACGGCACCACATCCTCAACCTACTAGGTTCTGGTGATCCTTCTGCTTCAGTCTTTCAAGTACCTGGAACTACAAACGTGTGCCACCATGCACAACTTTTTTTTTTTTTTTAATTGCAGAGACAAGATCTTACCATGTTGCCCAGACTGGTCTCAAGTCCATGGGCTCAGGTAGTCCTCTCACCTTCGCCTCCCAAAGTGCTGAAATTACAGGTATGAGCCACCACGCCCGGCCACCAATGCTTTTTATTTGGATTAAATTTCAATTATGTTAGTGTATGTGGATTTCTGGACTCTGTCTCCTTGTGTATTCACATTACGAGCTAGGAGTTTATTTAACTAAATAATTTCATTTATGAGTAGATGGGTTATGCTACTGGTCTTTCAAATTTA
>NW_007160930.1:0-1029 GCF_000164805.1 Carlito syrichta | reverse complement strand
ACTTCTGGCTTTTTTTGTGTGTGTGTGCAGATTCTTGCTTTGTCACTTAGACTGTAGTGAGTAGAGAGGTCATAGCTCACTGTTGCCTCAACCACTTGGACTCAGGCAATCCCCCTTCCTCAGCCTAGTAATCCTCCTGCTGCAACCTTCCAACATGGCTAGGGTTATAGACGTGAGCCACCACGCCTAGCCAATGCTTTTTTTATTTCTTCCTTTTTTGAAAATTTTAAGTCAGAGTCTCACTCTGTCACTCAGGCTGGAGTGCAATGGCATGCTCACGGCACCACATCCTCAACCTACTAGGTTCTGGTGATCCTTCTGCTTCAGTCTTTCAAGTACCTGGAACTACAAACGTGTGCCACCATGCACAACTTTTTTTTTTTTTTAATTGCAGAGACAAGATCTTACCATGTTGCCCAGACTGGTCTCAAGTCCATGGGCTCAGGTAGTCCTCTCACCTTCGCCTCCCAAAGTGCTGAAATTACAGGTATGAGCCACCACGCCCGGCCACCAATGCTTTTTATTTGGATTAAATTTCAATTATGTTAGTGTATGTGGATTTCTGGACTCTGTCTCCTTGTGTATTCACATTACGAGCTAGGAGTTTATTTAACTAAAATAATTTCATTTATGAGTAAGATGGGTTATGCTACTGGTCTTTCAAATTTAAGCACATGTTAATGAGAGAATTTTGATTATACTCTTTTCACACACCACTAAACAAATCTCAGCATAAACTGTAAGATCTATCAATAATATATGATTATTTTAATGCAACTGCAAAGAATACTACTTTGTTATAAAGTTAATACTTCCAGACAAATGCCAGGGCAATAGATGCAAAATGTGATGGCACTGGGAAAATTGGGATGTACGACCACTCTATGTGCACCCACTGCAATAGAGAACTGACAACATCTCCTGCCTTTGTCTGCCAACTACAGCAAATGTGGAAGCTGAAACAACATCCTAATCACTCAGTCACAAGACAATTTTTTCCTTTATTTTTTCATTTGGATACTCTTCTAA
>NW_007160929.1:0-9817 GCF_000164805.1 Carlito syrichta | reverse complement strand
CAATTATGTTAGTGTATGTGGATTTCTGGACTCTGTCTCCTTGTGTATTCACATTACGAGCTAGGAGTTTATTTAACTAAAATAATTTCATTTATGAGTAAGATGGGTTATGCTACTGGTCTTTCAAATTTAAGCACATGTTAATGAGAGAATTTTGATTATACTCTTTTCACACACCACTAAACAAATCTCAGCATAAACTGTAAGATCTATCAATAATATATGATTATTTTAATGCAACTGCAAAGAATACTACTTTGTTATAAAGTTAATACTTCCAGACAAATGCCAGGGCAATAGATGCAAAATGTGATGGCACTGGGAAAATTGGGATGTACGACCACTCTATGTGCACCCACTGCAATAGAGAACTGACAACATCTCCTGCCTTTGTCTGCCAACTACAGCAAATGTGGAAGCTGAAACAACATCCTAATCACTCAGTCACAAGACAATTTTTTCCTTTATTTTTTCATTTGGATACTCTTCTAAAAATGCATTATTAGACTGAAAGATCAAAAGTCAGACATAATAGATACAGATTCACAATACAACAAACCTTTAAGGACTTTAATGGATCAGCAAATACACAGCACGCATGTCACTACTTCCTGCTCCTATGGGTATTCCTAATTGATCCCTAATAGATCTCAGAGATTCCAAGGTTTTGTCTGTTGTTTTTTTCTTTTATACATACTACTTGCTTTGGTAATATATTTCTAAAAATGTTGCTATGTTAAATCAAATCATACTATAAGTGCATGAACACTTCTATTTAAGTGAATTCCATTGTGACTATATTTGTAAATAGTCATCAATTAATTTTAATCTTATATAACATTTTTAAAAAATCCACTTTATTAAGACATATTTATAGGCATTGTGCTTCATTACTGATCACCCAGATAAAGGAGGATCTATAATGTTCTAGAATGACCAGAAGACAACTATGCTCCTGCTAACATTTCTGTATGTGACTCGATCATTGCAGATATCGAACCGTGGTTAATATGTTCCTTACTTGTAAGCAAGTCAACATAATGTTTCTGCAGGAGTTTCTTTCCTTACTTAGGATTTTCCCCTCATTAAACTGGCATTTGTTGAGGTTAGTAGATGTTAGTATTTGTATTTATTTCTTTAATTATTATTTATTTTTTAGACCTAGTTATTTAATAAGTTATTAGAACTTAGAGGTTTCTCGTGAACAAAGTTTTAGATTAAAAACAACTGTCTATAATAAAATCTCTATTTCTTTTTGTTTTTCAGTCAGGGTTTTACTCTGTTGCCCAGGCTGAAGTGCAGTGGCACACTCATGGCTCACTGCAGCCTCAACCTCCTGGGTTCTGGCTATCCTTCTGCCTCAGCTTTCCAAGTAGGGAAACTATAGGAATGAGCCACCATGCCCACTTAATACATCTCCGATTTGTTGAGTGTGAATTTAGAAACTGATTTATATGCTCCCATTTAAGCTCAAATATAATGAGGTTGACACCAGAAGTTGCTATCATGTACTGTGTTTCAAACGTCATTTACTATGAATCAAATTGCTTGCAATTTGAGAATACTTAGAACCAAAAATTCATTCAGCATTTTTTTTTTAGGACAAGGATCTGGATATTCCTACAGATGGATCTTACAGATAGAAATCTCACTGTTAGAAAAACTTTTTGTGTCTGTTTCCTCTCACTATGGTCAACCATTTTTATGAGTTTGACATATGCTTTTACTTTAATGACCTAGAAAAAAAATTTCCTTTTTAGTTTGTCAAATTCTCCCTCCATTGCAAGTTTAGGCATACTTGGAAAGGCTTTATTTGTGAAATTAGCCAGGTTTTTCATAAAGTCGTGTCTCTATTCTGGAAAAAGCAGAAAAATAAATAAATAAAAAACCACAACTTTTTATTGGTTATGTATTGCATGGCAAGCAGTGTGCTTGATGTTTGTATTTGACTAATCTCAATGAATATTCCTAAACTTAGAAAGCAGATTCTATTACTGTTCTTATTTTGGAGAAGCAGAAATTGAATTGAATATGTAAGGAGTATGCTCTTGTCATATAGCTAATTTATGGCACAATTTATTTATGGCAAAATTATTCATTGGTTCTGACCATGTTAATCAAGTTAAAATATACTATAGCCCCTACTAGCATGAACTTTAGTAAGTGGAATATGAAAACCTGAATATAGATAAGCTAGATATTTTGTCTTTTAGGTAGCATAGTGTCAGTGAAGATGGGATGATGGTGACTTTTTTTGAACTCAGTCTTGGCTAATATTAGACTCCCATTTCAAGAGGAAGAAGGAGGTAACCTGGCTTAAAGGAGATAATCAGGCTTAAAGCACTTTTAAAATATGCCTTAAAAATCTACTGTTTTTAAATTTTAGTCAACAAACATTTATCAATAACTTATTAGGAAACAGTGTTTAGTACCAAGAATACCAGGATAACAAACATACTCAAAGTATGAAAGGTCCTACCACCTAATTAAGGAAAATAAAAGCCATGTAGACAATTACAGGAATGTAAATTAATGCAACCAATTTGAAAAGCAATTCGATAATATGTTTGTGATCACCAATTAGGTGTCAGATTTTTGAGATACAACAATGTGTTTACTTTTTACAAACATCCCAATATGTAGATAAATAACTCAATTTTAATGAATCAACAAATTAAGATTCAAAGAATATTAAGCCTCATACCCAAATTCATTCAGCTAAGGGGTGGAATGGTCATGGTGGTGAGCAGAGTCAGAATTTGCATCAAAATCTATTTGATGATAAATGTGAAGTTTTCCTCAACCCAATAAACTGAAGTCTAGCTGATAAGATAAAGAGGCAAGATTTACAGATAATCAAAGTCTTGTCCCAGAAGCACTAATCCAATCAGAAATTAGACAATTAGAAGTAAATATTGGAGTTAGGGTTATAGTTAAAATGATTCTTGAAAAGACAGGTAGGGAGGAAAAGGGCATGGAGCAACTTTTTTTGTTTTATTTTGTAAAGTGAGGTCTCACTATGTTGCTTAGGCTTGGTCTCAAACTCCTGGACTCAAGCAGTCTTCTCACTTCAGCCTCCCAAAGTGTTGGGCTTACAGGCATGAACCACCATACTTGATGAGAGTATCTTGATATTGATGTTGGATCTCCTGGCAGTTACTTCATTCCTTTCTTCAATATTCTTTCCTTCTTTTGGCTTTCTTTCTGCCTGCTTTCCTGCCCTTCTCTCTTTTCTTGTTTCCCTCTACTCTTTCCTCATCTCTCTCTCTTTCTTTCCTTATTTTAACTTTCTTTCTGCATGCCTCATTTCCTTCCTTCTTTCTCTCCTTCCTTCTCTCCTTCCTTCCTTCTCTCCTTCCTTCCTTCCTTCCTTCCTTCCTTCCTTCCTTCCTTCCTCTCTCTTTCTCTCTTACTTTATTTTTCTGACTACTTTCAAGAAAGGAAATAAAAGGTAGGAAGAGAAAGAAAATAAAGAATAGGAAATGAAAGAAAATATAATTCAGTCACCAAACATAGGGTCGTAACTTTTTACTTACCTACTTTTTATGTTAAGTTTGCTGCATAGCAAACTAATTCAAAACTTAGTGTCTTTAAACAACACTCATTTTTTCTTGAAATTTTATGAAATATCTGAATAGTTCTGATCTGGGATGACTGAGCTGGGAATGAATGTTTTAAGGTATGCACATTCATACATTCCAAGCTTCATCTGTGACAGCTATGTTTCTTTCTACATTCTTTTATTTTTAAGAACAATAACCCAGGTTTATTCAAATGCCAGCTGCATTCCAAGACAACAAGAGTAGAAAACTCAAGGTGTTTGAAGCTTAGGCTCAGACGTCATACAGATCTACTTCTGCTTAATTCTGTTAGTCAAAGAAAGTCACAGAGCCACCCATATTTTGACTGGAGGAACTGCAGATAATCTGTGGCCATTTGCAATATGTCACACTTTTGTAAGAAGAAGTAAAGTTCCCTAGGTCTATGATTAGTGATTGCCAATGGAAAATGTCTCCCTGAATGCACAGTCAATCTATATCACTTATCACTTCGAATAACTCTGTAACTAAAGAACCTCAGAAAGCAATATTACCCATCAAAGTCATGAAAGTTTTCTACAAAAAGGAAAACATTTACTACATTATATTCTTAGGAAAAGCCATATTACAGATGAAAGTTCAAAGATGGTTTTCACATTTTAACTAAGTTTTTAAAAAGTGTTCGAAATTGAGGAAATTTTTGTGTTTCTATAAAAATATTTTTTTGAATTATAGAACCAAGGCATGGATTCTGTACCAAATTGACATAAATTTTCAAAGGGAGAAGGTGAACAGTTTAGAGAATGCTATCTTTTAGGAATTGTCAAAAATTCACAAGAATTCACAGTGAGAAAAGAAAATAAGCACAAGTTTGCTTTCTCAGATTACTGGAAATTTAAGAGCAAACATTATGAGATCCCCAAGAGTCCTAGAAACTGCTAGCTCCCCAAGAGTCCTAGAAACTGCTAGCTATGGTTAACAAACTTGGTTGTTATTTCTTGATATACTCAAATTTGTATGGTATGAGCTACCATTCATCCTAATTTACATAAATTTGATTGCCATAATGTCTCCTTAAGTGTATCTTATAATTTGGGAGTGGTTATTTCAAAGGATGCTTATGTGTATAATCAGACATGAGTCTGCCTTGTGTTTTGACTCATGCTCTGCTCCATGTTTTATGTTGCCAAGACTTTTAGAAATAACATGTGACTTCCTCTGGCCATCATGAGAATGCCAACATCTTCACTAATGGTACCATTTCTAGCTGGTTCTCAAACATTTAGGTCATGGACATCAGAAGAGTGAGGGTTCTGTTCAGATGTGGAGAGAGCTGTGTAATACACTTTGCTATCTGGATATCAGAATAGTTATGCCTATGGAATTCAAAGTCCCTTTAATCAGTTTCTTTAACTCCTCCAACTATCAAGTTCCTATATCTTTGTGACTTAACTGTCCAGAGGCCTTTCACTCGACAAATAATTGGATTGAGCACTTGTTGTGGCATGTAGGCACTGTCCTAAGTGCTAAAAATAGCAGTGAACAAAAGAGGCAAGGCTATGGTCTCTTGCATGTGAAATGTACCTATCTACTTACCTCTTTTATCCTCCATGCCTTCGGTTTAACTAAAACTTTTTTCTCCTTCCCTAGTTACCAAAGAACAAAGAAAATCTCCCAATATATATATATATTCCTATTTCTTTGTTCTTTCCTTGTTCTTTCCTTGTTATATATATATATATAACAAGTGTAGAACATCAACTGATCACAGGTTTGGGCATTTGATTGAGTTAAAGAAGAGCTTAATGAAATACAAACACATGACCAGATTGCATTTTTCACTTTTTATTTGAGTATCTCAGTCTTTGTTGTAAGAATTAGAGAGTGAGTCTAACATAACTTCAACACAACCTACTCCGTTATGTCTCAGAGCAAATTGTGTTCCTTGAGTTATGTAGTATTTGAAAAAATAATTTGCATGAATTTATGTGAAGTCTTCCAATATAATGTTACTCAGACATATTTTAAGGTTAAAAAAACATGAGAAGGTGGAATATATGACCTGGAATTAAAGAGGAAATGGGGGAAGAGAATTGTCCAAGAAAATTGCTTCTGAGAAGTGAAATGGAAGAAAAGTCCTTCTCTTATGAGTTTACATATACAATTGCCTTCTCAAAAGAAGAGGCAAAATTTTAATTTTTATTATATAACTATCATTTATTTTTGTGCTTATTATGCATCCGAATTTAATGTCTGAAAGTGCATTACACACATCTCATTCATTTCTCACAGTAAATGAAGACATAGATATTAGTATTGTTTACCATATGAAGAAACCAAGACACAGAGAGATTAAACAACATGGGAAAGATTGCACAGTCACTGAGTAATAGATAATTAATTCAAACACAACACATATTCCTAAGTTATTGCTTTTAACTACTAGCCAACACTACACCCTGAAATATGTATTTCTAGAACTGAATATAGCAATTTGTGCATTGTAAAGGTTGACTAGATTTGAGCTCTGCATCCTACATCCCTATTTCCTTTATCTGTAAAATGAAAACAATAATTCCTATTTTGAGAATAAAAATAAAACAATGTATGAAGATGAACGATGACATTTTTCAGTACCAGTCACAGGACTTGAAAAATAACATATAATCTACAGGTATTTGCTATTGTGAGTACTATATAGAGGAACTATTTCACATCATTTTTAGCCAAGTTTCTAGGGGGTGTAAAATAAAATTAGAGACCTCAACTTTCAATATTTACTACACCAAATCTGAAGTATATGCTGTAAAACAAGAGATCAAGATTGGTAAGAGGAGCCAAAAAATGATCTACCCCACCAAATTCAATGGAATGTTTGAGAAAAGTTGTTTTATCTAAAGAAGGAAAGTGATTTAATGATATTTATACATAAATAATATTTTAACCACACTTAAAATAATAATGTGTGTACATGTGTTTTCTAGGGATAAAATATTAATCTAGTTTTCAAATGCTGTTTTTTTTCTTATGCTCCTCTATTTGTGCACCTATCATAGCTTAATACTGGTATATCAAACCAGTTTCACACTTTTAGTTGAGTGGAATCTCATTTGTGTAAAAATTATTATTACCTGATTTTGTGTAAACTACTAGATAAGTCTGATCTTTGTAATATAAACAGTTTGAATCACAATGACTCACTCTATTAATAGGGCTAATCCTCTCTCATAACAAGTATTTGAGTTAAAAATTGGAACAGAGTATACTTAACTTGATTCATAACTATGTTTTATGAGGAGGAAGGTACCAGTGATATTTTGCCTGGAGAAAAGAAGTCTAGGGGGACACAACTGCTTTGTGAAGAATACTTGAAACACTGTCAAGGTACCAAAAAAAACCAGTTTTGTGTGGCCCCAAGGAGTAAAACTAGGATAATAGATGAAAGCCATAGGATGACAGATTTTAGTTGAGCATAAAGAAGAGTTTTCGAATAGTCTCAGCTGTCCAAAGATGCCTCAGGAAGCAGTAAATTACCAATATCTAATCTCTGGATTTATTCCAGCAGATGAGATGTTAGCAGCAGAAGGGATGTTGGCACTTCCTCAGTGTTTTGGACTTATGAGGAATTCTCAGAACTTCAAGACTTCTGAGGAAGACTCGCCAAATAAAGTGCTGAGGAAAAATTCTTCACATCACCCACAGTGAAAACTCTTCATTATGGATCTTGAACACCCAGTGAAACTAGTAAAACTTTCATCACTTTTACATGTTTCAGTTTCTATTAAATCATGGTATTTAACCCTCAGAAATAGCTGGTAATTGGTCTTGGCTAATGAATTTTTTTCTTCTAGAACATAAACCATTGACTAGCCAAACTGAGAATGTGTCATAAGGTGATTTTGTTGTTGTAAAAACATCATAGAGTGCATTTACACACCTAGTACATATCTAAGACTAGTACATACCTAATACTCCTTGGCTCAAATCTGTACAAGTGACTGCACTGAACACAAGGGTGTGTTTGTATATCTAAACATAACTAAACACAGAAAAGCTACAGTGATATTACGACAGTCATTGGGAACACTGCCATATATGTGGTCTATCATAGACTGAAATGTCTTTATATTGTTCCTTAAAACTTAGATTTATGCCTCTTTTCCACTCTGCATTTTTACCTTTGGTAAGCTCATGACTTTAAATACTACCTACACCTTGAAGACTTAGAACTTTACACTTTTTGAGTTAAAACCTGCATATTCAACTGTTTATTTGACATCAATATTTGGATATTTTAGAGGCATTTCAAATGCCCATACATGAAAATTCTAATTTCTAGTTGCCATCTAATGATATCATTTCTCTCTTAGTTTTCTTCTTCTCAGAAAATGGTACAATTAAGGTACCCATGTAAGAAACATGAGAGTTCCTCTATAGTGCCCCTTCCTCATCCTCTGCACACAGGTTCTACCTACAATACATATCTCAAATACACCCTCTTCTTTTCACCTTCACTTTCAACACTTTCAACCAGGTCAGTATTACGCCTGGCCTGGGCCACTGCAATAGACTCTTATTTTATTCTCCTAATTTCACATTATCACCTTCACTTTACACAGTTCAAAGGAACATTTTTTGTTTGTTGTTTTTTTTGGTACCTCATAGAAACAACAGCAATAAAAATAGCTTCAATTTTTGCAATGATTATAAGATTATAAGATGGTAACAATTATATGTGCACTTTAAAAAATATTACTAGAAAGTAATTCAAAATAATATTTTTTAAAGTGCACATCTAATTGTTACCATCTTACTTAAATTCATTTAGAATTTTCCCAATTTTCTTAGGAAAATGAACATTACTGTTGTGGTTTGTAAATCTCAGCATAATCTCTGCTCTTCTATTTCTTCAGCTTCCTTTTGGCCTTCCTTCTCCTGCTCCCCTGTGGTTCTTCCCTTGTCCTGACTTCCTCTGTTTCTTGCCCATGAAGAACTCCTTCCAACCTAATGTTCTCTTTACATGTTTTGTTTTACTCAGCCTTCAAAACTTAGTGTGAAAGTCCCATATTTAACTCATCATTCACTAACCTCACAGTCTAAATTAGGTTACTACATATGCCCTCATTTTTATGTTTCATTTTTGTATATAGCACTTATCAACATTATTTGAATAATTACTTGCTTAACTAGTCTGTCTTCCTAACTGTACTGTAAATAAGATTGTTCAGTGTTCTAAGGTTACAACTTTGCAAATAGTAGGAACTTTATAGTTTTTAAATTAATTAAATTGAGTGTGTACATAAAAGAGATGTCTGATTGATGCTTAGAATTTCTTGAGCAGTTGAGAGTTCTCCAAGGAACACCGAGTTAGACTTGGATTCAAATATCAGTTCCATCAATTACTTGATGTGCATTTTTAATCAAGTTGCTTAAACATAGTTCCAGTTTACTCATCCATAACAATATTACTTTTTATGGGTTCTTGCAAAGATGTGTAAATGAGTAAAGACATGAAAGGGATTAGTGCCATAACATTGGCTATTCTGTCATATCTGCAACACAGTGGTTTCTACACTTTGCATGTTTGGAAAAAAGACACATGCATGGCTACACACATACAAAACTCAACAACACAGCATATAAATGTTTCCCGGTATACGGTATGCTTTTCTTTACTCTCCATATGATATTATTTACATTTGTGATCCTAGATTTTTGTCAGGCTTTTTGTTATTATTTTCTTTTATTTTTAAAGACTGGTTTTTAATGCAAAATACAGCATTGGGCTTCTTTTCCTCTTGCCTTTATTTGACTATGAAGTACATAATAAACAAACAAATTCTCTGGGACTAAGATTCTTTTCTATATTTCTAACATAACTAAGATGGTTTTCCTTGAAAATAGAACCTTAAAAATCAAGACAGGCAGACCCAAGTGAGCCCTTAGGATACAGAGAACAGCAAAACATCCTAAGAACTCGTATGTATGGCTATGTCATCATATTGAAACAAGTTTTTATAATTGTCACTGAAATTTTGAATCAGAGATATCTTTAAAATGGTTGTAGTGAGGTAAATCCAAGCAAAAATGGCAGAAAAATGACTTCTGAAAACTCTTTGTTCCATTAAAGCAATGAGAACACTGGCAAAAGTTCTCAGAATCAACTTTTTCAAAACTTTGAAAATGAACCAAAGGTTTGCAGCAATCTAAAGAGTATCAATTCAAGAAAAATGACTTTTTAAAATAACTTCAGTAATAACAGAAGTTTTGTGGCATTT
>NW_007160928.1:0-1364 GCF_000164805.1 Carlito syrichta | reverse complement strand
CTTTTTGCAGAAATTAGAAATTCTGTTTGAAATTTATCTTACATTTATAGAACATTAGTTTTTCAATGTAGTCTTAAAAAGGCAAAATTAAGCACAAAGACATATGTCAGTTGATTGTAAGATGTCATATTTTTTAAGTAATTAAAAGAGTCTAGTGTTGACATAATAAAAAAAGAAGAGTCATTTACCTGGTCAGACATCAATTAATAATATGAAAATCATATTAATAATATAAAAATGGTGACAAATTTCTTCTTCAAGTAAAAAGGGAAAATCATTCAAACAATTAGTTAGAAAAATTTTTAATATGTAAAAAAAATTAACCTAACCACTTACTTTGCATATACCAAAAACTAATTTCAGATGAATTATTGAGACAAATATTAACGTTTTAGAAAGCTTCTGCAAGAAAACATAGAATATCTTCTCAAACTTGAAATTGCAAATATTTCATTAATTGGACCCAGAAAACATAAAATATAAACTGCATTGTATAAAACTGCATTGAATTTTGCTTTATAACAAAATTAAAAACAGCATTACCATTCCATACAAGAATACCACTACTGGATATCTACCCAAAAGCAAAGAAATTAATGTATTCCTCAATAATACTAAAAGGAAAAAAATACTTTTGACACAAGGCATAGGCAAAATATATATAAGAAAGTATATATAGTTCACATATACATGTGAAAACTCCATGTCTTGGACTTTTAACCTCCATATCTGTGAGCAAAAAATTGTTATTGTTTAAACCACCCAGTCTAGCATTTTGCCATGGCCAACTAAATATATATACATCAAGGATTTATTTTCTTATTTCAAAATATGTGACTATATTTAGATATCTTAGAAGCCAAAAATAAGAAGACAACCATCCCCAATAAAATGAAATAAACACTAATAACAAACTTTTTTGACAAGAATGTGGTACAACAGGAACTCTCCAAATATTGCTAATAGATATGTAAAACAAAAAAGTCGCTTTGAGGAAAAATTTGGCAGTCGTTTCCTTAATTAGTTAAAGTACAATAACTCTATCACTTATCAATTCCACTCCTAAGCATGTACACAAGATAAATAAAAACAGAAATCAAAAGACATATACTTAAAGCACTTTCATATATAATAGCCCCAAACTGAAAACATCCCTAATGATAATTAACAAAAGAATGGATAATTAAATAGTGTTATATGTATTCAGTATAATATCACTCAAGAACAAATGAATAAATTACTGATTCATAAAACAACACGAATGAAAATCCTAACCATTACGAGGAATGAAGAATACAAATGAGTATATGCTGTTGAATCCCATTCTTGTAAAATACTAGACTACGTCAAACCAATCTATCTTG
>NW_007160927.1:0-733 GCF_000164805.1 Carlito syrichta | reverse complement strand
AAAAAGTATTTGCAACTCTAGGTCTGACAAAGGCTTAACATCCTGGATCTACAAGGAACTGAAGCGTACTGAAAAGAAGAAAACAAACAACCCATTATAAAATGGGCAAAAGACATGAACAGACAATTCACAAAAGAAGACATTCGAGCAGCCAACAAACACATGAAGAAATGCTCAACCTCACTAATCATCAGGGAGATGCAAATCAAAACCACACTGAGATACCACCTAACTCCAGTCAGAATGGCAATTATCAACAACTCAAAAAATAACAGCTGCTGGAGAGGGTGTGGTGAAAAGGGAACACTTCTACACTGTTGGTGGGAGTGTAAACTAGTGCAACCTCTGTGGAAAGCAGTGTGGCGATTCCTAAAAGCTCTAAAAATTGACCTTCCATATGACCCTGCAATCCCCCTACTGGGAATATACCCTGAAGAACACAAATCACTCTATAAAAAAGATACCTGCACACGTATGTTTATCGCAGCATTGTTCACAATAGCAAGAACCTGGAAACAACCATGCTGCCCATCAAAAGAGGACTGGATTAAAAAAATGTGGTACATATACACGATGGAATACTACGCAGCCATAAAAAAGAACAAAATCATGAATTTCGCTGCAACCTGGATGGAACTAGAGTCTATAATACTGAGTGACCTCTCACAAAAACAAAAATCCGAATATCACATGTTCTCACTCATATAATGGACCTTGAACATCCAATGCAATG
>NW_007160926.1:0-494 GCF_000164805.1 Carlito syrichta | reverse complement strand
CTCACCTCTCCCTGTATAGTTGTTACACTGATCCCACAGCTCTCTCTTTACTCCACTGCCAACCTCCATGCCCTCTTAACTCCCAAACACCGACGCAAGAGGGCTGTCTTCCTTCCAGTCATGGTAGGATTGTCCCTAGTTTCTGCAGTCACCTCCATAGGTCTATCAGGAGGGGCTCTCGACTACTCACTATGGGCCATGGAAGACTTACAAAACAAAATCCAACTAGCTTTAGACACCACCTCCGATTCTCTCCGATCATTACAAAGACAAGTAACGAGCATAGCACAAGTAGCCCTCCAAAATTGTCGGGCTCTAGATCTCCTAATAGCCAAAAAGGGAGGCACTTGTCTTTTCCTCCAAGAGGAGTGTTGCTATTACATTCACGAGTCAGGAGTCATTGAACAAAACATTAATAAATTACAACACCTCTACTCACAACTCCAAGGGGCAAAGCCTTCACAAATCGGTAGCCTATTACAAAACTCCCTACT
>NW_007160925.1:0-739 GCF_000164805.1 Carlito syrichta | reverse complement strand
TCTGCAGTCACCTCCATAGGTCTATCAGGAGGGGCTCTCGACTACTCACTATGGGCCATGGAAGACATACAAAACAAAATCCAACTAGCTTTAGACACCACCTCCGATTCTCTCCGATCATTACAAAGACAAGTAACGAGCATAGCACAAGTAGCCCTCCGAAATTGTCGGGCTCTAGATCTCCTAATAGCCAAAAAGGGAGGCACTTGTCTTTTCCTCCAAGAGGAGTGTTGCTATTACATTCACGAGTCAGGAGTCATTGAACAAAACATTAATAAATTACAACACCTCTACTCACAACTCCAAGGGGCAAAGCCTTCACAAATCGGTAGCCTATTACAAAACTCCCTACTCACCTGGCTTTTGCCTACTGTCATACCTGTCATTCTCATTTTCGGTCTGTGCTCCTTTCTCCCGTGTATCATCAAATTTCCCCAGTCACAACTTCTAAAAATCTCTAATCAAAGCATTAACCAGCTTCTCTACAGAATTATGACCTCCTGCCCACCGAAGATCCAGGTCTCGACTGTCTCAACCTTACAAACCTCTAACCTTGTCTTCTCATTTCAGACATGCGTGCCTCAAGGTTTAGCCCCTACCACCTACCACTCAGATTCTTAGCGTTTCTTGACTACCTTCTTCGTGACAGCTGGCTCCTCCCTTTCCCGTGTCCACTCGACGACTGGCCGGACCAGCTTGCCGTTTTCCACTTACAAGGCACCTTCCAGGACTTCCACCC
>NW_007160924.1:0-2224 GCF_000164805.1 Carlito syrichta | reverse complement strand
TTTGTTTCAAAGAGCCTGGAGGTTATTCCTACTTCTTTATACATAGGAGTTATTAAGTTTTCACATTTAAAAGATAAAACGTGAATGATACTGCATGAGGTGACGGCAATGGTTAAGTAAAATGAAAAATACAAATCTCTGGTTAGATCTTCTGGCACTTAACTACTTCTTAGGAAATGCAAGTCTTACCATATAAATTGCAATTCACAATTGATATCTATTATAATATATTATAGGAACCCAGTTATTGATGGTCCAATCAGTTGCCTCAAGGTGGTTTAGCTCGGGCAAAGGATGATAATACAAGTGTAATATGGATTTGAACACACTAAACCTGTCAGCACTCTGGAAGAAGTAACTTCAACTGCACACCCTACTGATGCATAATCATCAGATATTAAAAAAGGATACATGATTATAATTCGTTGTTACTCTAGTGATCTTAAAGAATTAAGACCACATTCATATAGTCTAAATTTGTCTCCAAGGAGTAGCTTTGAGTTAGAGAATATCTGAATCATTAAGTAATTTCCTTAGGTCGGAGTAAAAACCCTTTATCTTTGAATATTACTTCCACGGCACATTGGATGTAGCAGAAGTTAGTAACAGAATGACCTTTCTCTTAAACAATTCATAGATTCACTAGAATTTCCTTTAACTTTAGGGAATTAAGTATATTTCATAGTGGTATATGTCTTAAATATTGATTTTTCTCCTGAAATCTTGACCCTCTCTGCTCACCACCATTCTCCTTTTGTACATTTATATTCTTTCACTTTAGTTGATTTTCATTGCAGGTTTGTTTCTTCCTATTTTTACATATATAATCCATCACTATTAAGTTAACATTTGCATAATAGACTTCATTTTAATGTTACAATATTTCTTTATCTTCTGCTTTGTATAATAAGTTATTTCACTACATGCCTTTAAAATGATTTAATTCTTCCCTCTTGTTGAAAATGAAATGGCAGCATTGGGAAAATACTTATTCCCTAAACAATACCTCAAACATGAGTATCTACCACAGACAGTGAGATTGGTTGCAACAATATAGGTATACTGAAATACACCATACAAAGTTCCATCTGGACTTGACTAAAATTTTAATATTTGAAGGAAACTAATACAGAGGTGGGATTGCCTAGATTGGATGGGGAAAATAGAATAGGGAAAAGGATATTTTTTCTTAGATTATTAAAGTAGTGAACCATTTCTATCTGGTAAGAAAAGCGTACTTGACATTGATGTTCAAGTACTCTAGGAATATAAACATAAGTTCCAGATGCACAGTAGTTGCTGGTTAGGTTTAGGTAGGTCATGTAAAAGCAGAAATAGCAAATACCATAAATCTAACAGAATCTCCTGTATTTTTTGGTTCTATGTGAATAGGTGGAACTGTGGAGAAGGGAAAATAATGCATGACAGATATTTTATATTTAACATTTAATTCATAAGTAGTGTTTATACCTTTTTGAGTTTATTTAAAAAGTGCATATTATGCAAACGCAGTCCAAGAATACCTGGACTAATTCATACAATGCAATACAGTTTCATATTCAAAAGAGTTCTTCTTCTCTTATTAAAAAAAAAAGAGAGGGTGGCGCATTAAAAATCAATGTATGTATTTACCAGAGTCTTTTGAACACCCAGTGGAAAATTTCAGTAATGGCACATGGCAAAATCCTTTAGGGAACCTATTCTTCCATGATCTGTCCAATATTACAGTAGAATAAATTATGTGCCACCCCAACTGCAAAAGCTGAAACTACTTTGTTTTCACTTACGTATCCTTCTAATTTTCCAGAAAGATTTTTCTCTTTAATATCTAGCTGCAAACAACTTATACATAGGGTGCTGACCCTGCAGTCCTATCCTTTATTCTAACAAGCACAACAAAAGACCTAATTGTTTTATCTATTAAGGCATAATTTTCTAATAGAGTGATGTATGCTTGCTTTGGGGATGCTGTTTTTCTAATAGAGTGATGTATGCTTGCTTTGGGGATGCTGTTTTGGTAATAAAGAGTCACCGAGGTCCATAATTTTGTCCTTCTTTATGGCTGCATAACATTCCATTGTGTATATGTACCACATTTTTTTTAATCCAGTGCACTTTTGATGGGCAGCACGGTTGGTTCCATGTTTTTGCTATTTCGAATAATTCTGCAATAAACATGAATGCGCAGGTATCTTTGTTATAGAATGATTGGAGTTCCTCTGGG
>NW_007160923.1:0-755 GCF_000164805.1 Carlito syrichta | reverse complement strand
GATCTTTTGCAGTTTATTCTACTTGGAATGCATTAAGCTTCTTGGATATATAGTTTTGGGTTTTTTTTTTTCAACGTAGGGACATTTTTGGCTATTAGTTCTTCAAATATTCTTTCTTACCCCTGTAATCTTTCCTTCCTTTCAAGGAGTTTCATTACATAAATGCTGGTATAATTTATATATCCCACAGAATTGGAAAATATAAAAGACAGTAGAAACATGTTTTTGTTTGTTTTTATTCTCCTATTTAATCTAAAAGATGACTGCATGCAGCAATAACTTCACAATTATGTTGATGAGTTTAAAAATTATAAACATGTAATTTGTACAGTGACATCAATACAAAGGAGTAGTCTAAGAAAAGAGATGCATAATAGAGGCAAAGTTGTTTTTAAACTATTGAAATTAAGTTTGTATTAATCTGAAACAGATTGTTTTAAGTTTAGAATTTACCTGTAATCCTAGCACAACCACTAAGAAAATAAGTCCAAAAAGAGTATAATAGAATACATAACAGGAATTTAAAAGGAATATTAAAAATGTTGGTTTATCCCAAACAGATACAATATTGGAGAAACAGAGGAATGAAAAATACATAAGTCATACAAAAACAGTAAAATGACATACATAATTGTTACTTTATCATTTGTCTTTCAATAGAAATGCAATAAAAATTCCAATCCAAAGTCTGAGATTGGCAGGACAGATCTTTTTAGAACATCAACATACGCCCCAACTATATCTTTTCTAAAAGT
>NW_007160922.1:0-776 GCF_000164805.1 Carlito syrichta | reverse complement strand
GGAAGGAAGGAAGGAAGGAAGGAAGGAAGGAAGGAAGGAAGGAAGGAAGGAAGGAAATAGCAATGAGTATGTGTCAGATTCAACACAAAATAGTAATCCCAGGCTGATTAATTGTAGTGAGATGGCAGAAACAAGGAAACTGTGAAGAAATTTATATGGTGATGCATAACTTTAATCAGAAAATCTCCACAACCCTGTAGAAATTGTGTGCTATGTCTTTAGCCTGAGAATCTGCTAGCAGATTCCATTCAACTTCATAAACCATAGCATGCTCAAGAAGAAACGGAAGGGAAAGGACCAAGAGACTGTACCAGCTTGGGAAGGACTTGCAAATGTCATCTGGATGTGATTCACATCTCATTGTGTTTCCAGCTGCACTAATTTCAGACTTTGAGGATGTAGTTTTGTCACTTGTGATGAAACAGACCTATCCTCTCCCAGGGTCATTAAACTGTATGACCTCAGAGCAAAAGGTCTGGGCTTGCTCTCCACACCCTGCCCAGTTAGGATGAAATAAAAGAACCAAGTTAGATAAAAGAGAAAACACACACATCCTTGCTTTTACCTCTCTTTTAGAAGAGTCCAGCCTCTCCTGTTTATAGAGGGTAAAAAGCAATGGAGACTATTTTGGAAGTTTCTATTGATAATCAGGGCCCCCCCATTACCTGTTCAAGCATGAGCATGTATCCAGATTGCAACCTCTAATAAAGCACATGAGTTTTGGTACTCGTCTTTTATTTTTCAGAAACTGAAATGGTCATGATAACATAACATAT
>NW_007160921.1:0-702 GCF_000164805.1 Carlito syrichta | reverse complement strand
GAGTACAGCCTGCACCCATGCCACTGCTAGGAAATAACCCAGCACTGTGTCATGAAGATACTAGGGAGAGGTGCCAGGTGTAGTGGTCATAACAATTGCAGTTGCGGATTGCATACGTGGGCTAGACCGATGGATGGATGTTGTTCTGGTTTTGTTTTCTTTTTAATTTGGTTTAATTGTCATAGCAAGAAAAGAGGTATCATTATTCCTTTTCTAAAGACGAAGAGCATGAAAGTTGGAGCATGCTCAACATCACAAAGCAAGTACCTGGAAAAGCCTCAGCGCTTCATGTCTGAAATGCTCTTCAGGGAAGGGAGCTGAGAAGGGGCACAGGGCACCCAAAGGGCTACCGAACTGACTGAAGTCTTTGCTGCTTCCCAGTCTTTCTTGACCTACCCTCTATAGTTGCAATTTTCAAGCAGTTCTATCAAAAACAAAAACATTTTAATTTAAAAATGCAAAAAAAAGTTATTTCTGATTTTTTTCTTTGGAGGCGGAGGACTGGATAATGATGGTGACTATAATGCTACTAATACTAAGTATTATTGAGTATTTACCATGGGCCAAACACTATAATCTTCCCAACCATCTCAGGTATGGGATGGGTATTATTTTATTCCCATTCTTCTACAAATGAAGTAAATGAGGAGAAAAAGGTTAAACAATTTTGTCTAGGATCACACAATGATCAAATGGGAGAGC
>NW_007160920.1:0-1176 GCF_000164805.1 Carlito syrichta | reverse complement strand
CTCCCCTGAAAACTGGAACAACACCCAAGGTTGCCCACTCTCACCCCTCCTGTTCAACATAGTGTTGGAAGTCTTAGCCAGAGGAATCAGACAAGAGATGAAAATCAGGGGGTATTCAAATAGGAAAGGAATAAATTAAGTTATCCCTCTTTGCTGACAATATGATCCTATACCTTGAAAACCCAAGAGAATCTGTCAAAAACCTCCTTGCACTGATAAAGGACTTTGGCAGTCTCAGGGTACAAAATCAACATGGAAAGGACAGTCACATTTTTATATATCTACAAAAAGCAGGCAGAGAACCAAAGAAAAAGTGCAATTCCATTCACAATAACCACAAAAAAAGTGAAATACCTTGGCAATTTTTTAACCAGAGAAGTGAAAAACATTTACAACAAAAACTACAAAACATTGGGCTGGGAAATTGTGTCTAAAGCAATGAACCCCCCATTCCCTCCCATTCTCTCCTCATTTCTCCAGTGAGAGTCTGTGTTTGGCATCAATCAATTTTTTTGGAGATCCTTTCAATGCATTTGTCCATTTCATGAATGTGAGTGCCCCTGCTCACAGTGCTGAGTGTTCACCTCTGTTTTGCAATTCTTGGAAGTTAAGTAAATTCATGAAAAAAATGTGCTTCTTTGAAGATGGCTAGTCTTCCCACTGCATGTACTAGAGGACTACTTCAATTTGGTTTCTTCTCCCCAGGGCTAGACAGAAGATGCAGCAATCCCAGAAGATCCAAATACCAACAAAGACCCCACACAATGGTGATGTCTTGAGTTCCTCAGGAGAATGTAACTGCTTCTTTGGCAAATGCAGGGTTTCCAGTAGCAAGTCATTCACACACAGTAAGCCCCAATGGAAGTTTTGTTTTATATATAAAAACCTTGATATATATAGAAACAGCTTGATTTTTTATTATTATAAAAATAGTCTGTGCTTGCTGTACAAATATCAGAAAATCTAGAAAATTAAGAGGTTTCAATTGCAGTTTTACTAGCTATTACAACCATTTTGTTGTACACTCTGACAATTTTTGATGTGCATTCAAACATACACACAGAGTTGTTTACCAAAATACTTATTCTTTTTTTAGTTGTGGCAAAAAAATATATAACTTAAAAATTTACTATCTTAATTTTAAGTGTACAGTTCAGCAATGTTCATTTTATTCCC
>NW_007160919.1:0-797 GCF_000164805.1 Carlito syrichta | reverse complement strand
ATTTCATGCCTTCCTCTGTGATGTTACCTCTGTGTCTAACCAGCCTCTGTGATAGGTGCCCTAGACACTGGGTCTTTTCTCTGATGAGCGTCAAAGAATTGCCCTCTTCTATATTCAGTGTCCTAGTGTTTGTCCCTTCTTCAAATGGGTTCCCCAGTGTCTGATTTTCCACTAGAATGTGTGACTTAGTTACCATCACAGAGGTCGACCCTTCACTGAGGCACCATTTTAGGAAGTGCCAGTCACTTGGAAACACATCGCAGAGGAGGCCAGTAACTGAGGCATACATTACAGAAGAGCGTCTGTCAATTAAGCTTCCCTGATAAAACAATTTTATGCACTAGGTTGTCGGTGACCTGCACTGACCAAGGGGGGGTTAGGACCGCACCGGTGAATCAGAACGGAGAGAAGAAACCACACGGAGGCAGCTCTTCTGGGAACAGTCTGGCCAAGACTGAAGCCAATTTTATTCAAACTTTTTCCAACTTATATGCCATTTTCTATAATCTCCAGCAGTGTGACAATTACTTGCTGGGGGCGTACAAGTTCATTGATGTGTAACGCGCTTTACAAATCATGTACCATCACAAGACTTTCAGGTTCCCAGTGAACAATTACAATTCCATGATGTATGAATCACAGGTGCACAATTTCAATACAGATTGTTCAAAATGTTTTCCACAATGTTCAATAAATCATTCATATTATACTCTAAGTTCTAAACCCTGATTAAAAAACTTTCCAAGTTAACTCTAAGTTCAATCCAATTTTACTAACTTTTAATATTTTGACGATTA
>NW_007160918.1:0-668 GCF_000164805.1 Carlito syrichta | reverse complement strand
AGCTAGTTATTCATCTAGTTAAATAGTTAGATAACTGTTTAATTCAGGTAGTCAAGTCAGCTAACTAGTTGAGTAAGCTAGCTAAGTAGTTAAGTCAGCTAACTAAGTCAGCTAGTTAAGTCAGCTTTCTAATTTAGTCAGCTAGTTAAGACAGCTAGCTACCTAGTGAGCTAACGGGTCAAGTCAGCAGGTTGGGTCAGGTAGTTAACTAGTAACTAATGGGTTAAGTCAGTTGGTTGTGTCAGCTAATTAGCAAGTTATCAAATGGGTTGAGTCAGCTATTTGAGTAGGATAGCTAGCTAGTTAGCTAACGACTTAAGTCAGCTGGATGAGTCAGCTAGTTAGTTAGTTAGCTAATGAGTTAAATTAGCTGGTTGTGTCAGCTAGGTAGCTTGTTAACTAGCGAGTTAAGTCAGCTGGTTGTCTCAGCTAGGTAGCTCATTAGCTAACGAGTTAAGTCAGATAAATAAGTCACCTAGCTAGCATGTTAGGTAACTAGTAAAGCAAATAGTTAGCTAGCTGGATAAGTCAGCTAGCTAGGCAGCTAACTATTTAAGTCAGTTTGATAGCTGGTAGCTTGCTAGCTAGTTAAGTATTTAAGTCAGCTGGGAATCTACATAGCTACCTAGTTAGCTAACTATTTATTTCAGCTGGCTAGCTAGGTAGCT
>NW_007160917.1:0-700 GCF_000164805.1 Carlito syrichta | reverse complement strand
TTTTCCTAAGAAAAAATAGGGATTCTGAGTGACATGTTTTCACAATCCCCGAAAACTATTCGGTGTCTCCTAAGATCTAAACAAGCATCGTGGTTTCGACGCATGTATCTGGGAAAGGGAGTACTCATATACAGGCAACTGCACGTTTGTTTCTAAAAAAAGGAATCTGGGTTATACGAGTCCTCAGTCCTGAAAATCGACACGGCATGTTGCTGACGGGTAAAGAAGTATCAGGGATTCGAGGCATGGATGTGCGTAATAGCAGTCCTCATATACAGGAAACTACATGGCCTCTTGCTACGAAAAAAGAAGAAATCTGTTCTACACTTCCTCAATCAAAAAATCTACATGGCGTCTTACTAAGGGCTAAAGAAGTATCAGGGTTTTGAAACAGGAATCGAGGGAAAGAGAGTCCTCAAATACAGGACACTAAACGGACTCTAACTTAGGAAGAATAAAGAATCTTTGTTGTACGAGTCCTCAATCCAAAAAATTACCAGGGTGTCTGCTATGGAACAAACAAGAAACAGGGCTTCGAGCTCCCCAAATGTTTCAGAGCAATTTAGCATGCGGATATTACATATCAGTCATTTCATGACTCCAGCAACATTGGTCCTATTGAAAGTTGTAAATGGGTACCAGGCACTCCAAATCTGTTAGTTTCCACGGAACAACCAACGCCAGGTTCCAAGACAATAAG
>NW_007160916.1:0-760 GCF_000164805.1 Carlito syrichta | reverse complement strand
TTTCAATTTTTGATAGTTTGAAGGCTGTTGTATAATATGGAATCACAGCTCCTGCCTTTTTCTGTTTGTGTTCACCTGAAATTTTCATTTTTTATCCTCTAACTACTTTGAGTCTGTAGCTGTCCTTTGTAGTAAGATGAGTTTCCTGGGGACAGCATACTGTTGAGTCATGCTTTTTAAAAAAATCCAGTTTGCCGTTCTATGTCTTTTTGGTGGTGCATTTAGTTCATTCACATTCAGACTGATTTTTGAAATATGAGAGTTTATCCCTGTCATATGGTAATTATAAGGCTCTTTTGTTTTATTTTAATTTTTGTGTTAATAAACATGTGTGTGTTTTAAATGTTGTGGGTGTACTATATGCTCTGTTGGCTCTGTGTTTGCCTGTACTCTTGCGAAATGCATGGCCATTCTATTTTTTCTTCTGTGCTCAACACCTTCTGCAGCAACTCCTGTAGAGCTAGTCTGGAAGCAACATATTCTCTTAGGGATTTGAT
This sequence comes from Carlito syrichta, assembly GCF_000164805.1. Lineage (NCBI taxonomy): Eukaryota > Metazoa > Chordata > Mammalia > Primates > Tarsiidae > Carlito > Carlito syrichta. The sequence continues at coordinate 263 of NW_007160916.1, read as the reverse complement.
ATCTGGGAAAGATTTTGATTCTCCATCACTAATGAAACTTAGCTTGTCTGGGTAGGAAATTCTTGGCTGAAATTGTTTATCTTTGAGAATATGAAAAATTAGAGTCCAGTCCCTTTTGGTTTGTATTTTTTCTGCAGATAAATGAGGAACAATGCTGATCGGTCTTCCCTGGTAGGTACTCTGACCTTTTTCTCTCGCTGCCTTTAGGATTTTTTTCTTTTATACCTACTTTGTGTAGGTGAATTACTATGTTTCTAGGGTTT
>NW_007160915.1:0-782 GCF_000164805.1 Carlito syrichta | reverse complement strand
TTTTGATAGTTTGAAGGCTGTTTGTATAATATGGAATCACAGCTCCTGCCTTTTTCTGTTTTGTGTCACTGAAATTTCATTTTTATCCTCTAACTACTTTGAGTCTGTAGCTGTCCTTTGTAGTAAGATGAGTTTCCTGGGGACAGCATACTGTTGAGTCATGCTTTTTAAAAAAATCCAGTTTGCCGTTCTATGTCTTTTTGGTGGTGCATTTAGTTCATTCACATTCAGACTGATTTTTGAAATATGAGAGTTTATCCCTGTCATATGGCAATTATAAGGCTCTTTTGTTTTATTTTAATTTTTGTGTTAATAAACATGTGTGTGTTTTAATTTTTGTGGGTGTACTATATACTCTGTTGGCTCTGTGTTTGCCTGTACTCTTGCGAAATGCATGGCCATTCTATTTTTTCTTCTGTGCTCAACACCTTCTGCAGCAACTCCTGTAGAGCTAGTCTGGAAGCAACATATTCTCATAGGGATTTGATATCTGGGAAAGATTTTGATTCTCCATCACTGATGAAACTTAGCTTGTCTGGGTAGGAAATTCTTGGCTGAAATTGTTTATCTTTGAGAATATGAAAAATTAGAGTCCAATCCCTTTTGGTTTGTATTTTTTCTGCAGATAAATGAGGAACAATGCTGATAGGTCTTCCCTGGTAGGTACTCTGACCTTTTTCTCTCGCTGCCTTTAGGATTTTTTTCTTTTATACCTACTTTGTGTAGGTGAATTACTATGTTTCTAGGGTTTTGTCTTCCCATCAGGTGTCTTGCAAGGGTTC
>NW_007160914.1:0-1252 GCF_000164805.1 Carlito syrichta | reverse complement strand
AGCGTTCCATCTTTTCAATCGCCTGGAATACCTTCAGTAGGATTGGTATCAGCTCCTCCTTAAATGTCTTGTAGAATTCTGCTGGAAAGCCATCTGGTCCAGGGATTTTTTTTGTAGGAAATTTTCTTATTACGTAGTCGATTTCCTTGATTGTTATTGGTTTATTTAGGGTCTCAATTTCTTCTTGTTCCAACTTAGGTAGGTTGTATGATGTCAGAAAGTTCTCCATTTCCTTCAGGTTTTCAAGTTTGTTTCCATACAAGTGTTCGTAGTAGTCTCTAATGATCTTTTGTATTTCTTCAGGGTCAGATGTGACTTCATCTTTTGTGTTTCTGATTGTGCTTATTTGTTTTTTTTCTTGTTTTTTCTTGGTCAGTCTAGCTAGGGGACCATCGATCTTGTTTATTCTTTCGAAGAACTAGCTTTTTGTTTCATTGATTTTTTCTATTATCTTTTTGTCTTCTATGTCCTGGATTTGGGCTTTTATTTTGGTGATCTGGATTCTTCTGCTGAAATTAGGGTTTTTGTGGTCTTGCTTTTCCAGCTTCTTTAGGTGGCTTGTTAGGTTGTCAATTTCTGTTCCTTCCATTTTCCTCATGTGTGTTTGTAGGGATATAAATTCCCCTCTTATTACAGCTTTTAAGGCATCCCAGAGATTTTGGCAAGATGTTTCTTTATTTTCATTTGTTTCCAGGTATCTTTTGATCTCTATTTTGATGTCATCATTGACCCAGGAGTTATTTAGCATCATGCTGTTTAGTGTCCATGTCTTTGTGGGTTTTGGGGGGACTTTGTTGGTGTCAATGTTTATTTTTATTCCACTGTGGTCCGAGAAGGTGCATGGCAGAATTTCAGTCCTTTTAAATTTGCTTATACTTGATTTGTGTCCAATTATGTGGTCGATCTTAGAATATGTTCCATGTGGTGATGAGTAGAATGTGTATTCTGTGGTCTTTGGATGGAGTGTTCTATAGGTATCAATTAAGTCCATTTGGTCCAGAGTCTCATTGAGGTTCCGGATCTCCTTGCTGATTTTTTGTCCTGATGATCTGTCTAAGGTTGTGAGTGGTGTATTAAAGTCCCCAGTTATTATGGTGTTAGAGTCAATGTCTTTCTTTAGTTTTCCTAGAAGTTGCTTTATGAATGTTGGTGCACCTATGTTGGGTGCATATATGTTTAGGATAGATATTTCTTGTTGATGGAGTGAGCCTTTTATCATTATGTAGTGGCCCTCTGTATCTTTTTTAATTTT
>NW_007160913.1:0-4857 GCF_000164805.1 Carlito syrichta | reverse complement strand
TCAAGAAGCTCCAAACATTGTTGGTAAAGTGAAATTTTCCTTAGGAATATGAGCCACTATTTAAATAGTTAGAGTTGGTTCCAATCTGTCCCCTCTTACCACTGAGCAGTGGTCCTCCCTCATAGGATTTACATTTTTACTGTTAACCTGCATGGTGATAACTGTCTAATTTCCATCTTTCCAGGTGGAGCCACAACCTCTTCCCTCACTTCAACCATCCTGACTACATGTTGTCTCGTGAATGTGTGTGTGTACTTGCCTGGGTGCCATATTTTTTTCATTTATGTATGAACCACACATTTACATTTTCATTGTCTGAAACAAAACAGTTAGGTTTGACTCCTGAGTAAATTAGTTATTTTTTACTTCTCATTCTCATCCCTGCATAACCAGTTTTTCAGTGCTGAAACCTTTTTCCCCAATGTTTCCTTCACCTCTATGAGCTAATAAAAGAAAACGTGTCATTAGAAACTATATTAAAATTGTATCAATGTCCTCAAAAATACCAGTGTCCTAAAAAATATATCAAATAAAGGGAAATTCATTTTTAAAAAATAGTTTAGACTAACCAACCATTATGTCTTTGTCATTAATCCAGAGTGACTCTCTGTAGCTGGCACAGGTTAAGTGGCAAAGACAAGGACCCGGGTCATCTAAACTTTGTCTTAGCTTTCAGATGACTGGGCCTCAGAAATACCAGTGTACTCATTTAAATTTCTCTCTTCCTTCCTTATTCCCTAGTCACTTCCTTTCTTGCTACTATTTCTTTCTTCCTCTACCACAACTGGGAATCCCCTCTTCCTCCTTTTTTAGGAGGAAGTTCCTAGTCAGCCTGTGCTCTGAGATATATCGACACATACCTCTTTTCTTTTTTTAAGGGGGCAATACTCGCGTTCCAGATGTTTTTTGTTTTTTGTTTCCGCTTCATGGTTGAACTCTTTAGAGAGTTATTCAACCAGGACTTCTATCAGTGAAACTCAGCTCTCAGAGAGTAAGTTGATAACACAATCAATGTGAAATTTGCACAATCAACAACAAATCGCTCAAGAGACTATCTCTTCACCAAATCACTGTTCTAACTAGTGCTGGACACATCAGCAGGGCAGTTATAATTCAAGATGTCAGTAAGAACTCAGCAATGTTCTATGACCAACTGATGGCATCAGTGAATGCTGGTGTCAGTATTTACAGGACTGCAGCATTGCCAGAACCCGTTGCCTAAATTTGTTTCTTTTAATCAGAGGAGGCTTTATCTTTAACTTGCATTTTTATATTTTACACTTCATACCAAAACTAGAAGTTAGATGCCTTTGATTCAATAAAAGAAATTATTTTCTATATCTAGGGATGCTGCAGTACTAAATCTCCCTAGTAATATGGATAAAGCACCATCTGACAGGATTAGGCTAGAATCATACTTACATCATAAAAAAATAGTAAAGGCTATATCATATTAGTAGTACTATCTACCTTTTTGATGAACATAACTTTTTATAAGTTGGAATATAGGTATGTATTTGAGAAATTTCATAACCCCCTACAAATAGAACATTTATTGAATTTCCCCTGCTACTGAGAACAGTCTAATACATTTTGGCAATGAGACATGTCTCTTTGACCTCTCTTTTTTATCACTTTCATTCCTTGGGGAGTAGAGGTAACCCTTGGCTTCACAACCACTGGCTTTTTTTAGGAATTCTTTTCTTGCAAATCCTGAAGGCATCACTCTCTAGACTACTGACCCAGGCCTAAGTCTGTGTCTTCTGGGAATAGCTGGGTCCTCTACAGGGTTTAAACTCTGATACAGCTTCATTTGACCTACCACAGAAAACACCTCCACTTTGGGTCAATATGTGCCTGTTGTTTTTTTTTGTCCCAGTCTCAGTATTCAGCATTAGAACCAGGCCAAGACCCAACCTCCTTCAGTCTTCTTTACCACCAAGGCTCTGCCTCTGTGTGCTCCCACACTTCACGGCCATAAAACGATAGGCACATTGATCCAGACATTTTCATCCTTGTTGGCTATCAGGAAAAGAAAAATGAAAATGAAAAAAATAGGAATCTTGCATGCTTCAAAATCATAAGAATTAGAGAGTCAAACCATACCAAATGATTATAAGGATTTGAGTGAAATAAGGAATCTTCATAAACTAAAATGAAGTATTAACTTATGTAGCTATATTGGAGAACAATTAGGAAAGATTCTATAGAATGAAATAAGCATATAGCCTAAGGTTTTATAATGTCACTCCCAAAGGGAAATTTACAAATATGATATTGATAACATTACTTATAATATTCAGGAATTCGAACCCGTGGTTTTTAACTCATGAAGAATGAATAAACAAATTATAAAGGGTGTAGGGTATAGAATTCATTTCCAAGGACACAGGTCATGTCAGTTAAAATATATGCCATTGGGATGTGGAGCATCTGGAAGAGACTAGCAATCAGAGAAAAAGGGAAAATAGAACTCAATGAAATAATGCGGGTCTTGAACAGGCTAGTAATTGGGGGCATTGCTAACTTAATAATCTCTTATTTTTAAACATTACAACAAGAAAAAAATCATAACATCCCCTGAAAGTAAAAATGGCTAAGATTAGTTCTAGGCTAATGGGAAGAATTCTTCTTGCTGCATTCATTTTCTCTTGCTGCTATGGCAAGGTGTCAACAGTTTCAAAATATACGATTATTATAGTTCTGGAGAGCAGAATTGTAATAGGAATACCCAATCAAGTTACCAGCAGGGTTGGTCCTATCTGGTGACTGTAGGAGAGATTCTCTCTTCCTTTACCAGCTTGGGTGAGTCTTCCGCAATTCTTGGTTTTCATTCACCTGTTCATCTTCAAAATGCATCACTCCAACATCTGCTTCCATTGTCACATCTCCACTCTCACGGGTGCTTTCTTAGTTTCTCTACTAAAAGCCCCCTTGATTACATTTGCTCCACTCAAATAATCCAAAATAATCTTCCCATTTAAAAAAAATCATGACTTAATCCCACCTGCAAATAGTGTTTTTCTAAGCAAGGTAACATATTCAAAGGTTCCAGGGATTTGGAAGTTGGCATTACATTTTTGGTTTTTGTGTTTTTCTGGTTTTAACTGGGTTAGTGGAGAGTTCATTTTTTTTGCCTGCCACATTGAAACAAGCACAGAAAATATTATAAATAATTCATCTGTATTAAAACATAGTAAACTGAGAAGAGAAATCCCAAATTTAGCAGAAGCAATTGGTAAAATTGGCACACATCTATGCAAGTGTTTTGAATAAAAACGTGCAAAATAATATAAAACATAAACTGCAGCTTGAAATTAAACATAACCAAAGGAACAGATGACAAGTACACAAGAATTATTTTTGTCATAGAACTTTAGTAACTATACTCAATAAACAGCACCAATACAAGTTCATGCAAAGAAATAAAAATGGAGAATTTAGAGGTGAGGGGAAAATAATAGAGATTCTAAATGAAGTCGTAACAGAATAAATAAATTAGAACTATAAGAAATACAACAATCTTTAAAATCTAATGACTGGTATATACATTTAAGACAAGGTACATGTGAAAGGAGGGACAAAGATATGATTAAATAGAAGGTAATGGATTTAAAAAAAGAAAAACTGCAGGGCACAATAGCTCACACCTATGAACCCAGCACTTTGAGAAGTTGAGGTAAGAGGATTGCTTTAGGCCAAGAGTACAAGACCTCATGTCTACAAAAAAGGAAATAAAATTAAAAACTAGCCACACTCATGTGGTGCCACACTTACCTAATCTCAGCTACTCAGGAGGCTGATGATAAAGTTTGCTCCAGCCCAGGATTCGGAGGCAGCAGTGAGCTATGATCCTACCACCACAGTCTGCCTGAGTGACAGAGTGATAATCTGTCGCTTAACAAAAAAGAAAAGAAAAAGTCCAACTCATGAAAAATAACAATAATGAGTGCTTCTAAAATAAAGAAGTTAACAGACTAGACAATTGTTCAAGGTATACTACAATAAAATATCCCTAGAATGAGACCCCAAACGACAAGTGAAAGGGGTACACTGGTTTTTAGAAAAAAAAATAAAGAGCAACTTATTGAAACCTCAGTTACATTCTGGAGTTTAGATGATAAATAAATTAAATTATTAAGCCCCACTGGGAAAATAAGCCATTAACTTTGAGAGCTGAACATGAAGATGGCCTTACATGTCTACAAAACAATATCTATTGCTTGAAAATAGTAGAGTAATATTTGTAGGCTGACAGAAAAAATGTAATTCTAGAATATTATTTGCAGCCAAGTTGTTATTCAGGTGTAAAAGCAACTACAGACATTGTCAACTGTGTGTCAAAAATTATTCAAGGGATATATGTGTTATGAGAGCTCTTTAAAAAGTTACTTGATAGCTTGGCTCGGTGGCTCAGCCTGTATCCCGCGCCTTTGGGAAGCTGAGGTGAGTGGATTGCCTGAGACCGCGGGTTCGAGACCCGCCTGGGCAGCGAGACTTCATCTCTACGATAAATCAAAAAATTAGCCGGGTGTGGTAGCGCGCGCCTGTAGTTCCAGCTCCTTGGAAGACTGAGGCAGAAGGATCGCCGGAGCCCAGCAGGTCGAGGCTGCGGTGGCCGGGAGTGGTCACTGCACTCCAGTCTGGGGGACAGAGTGAGACTCCAACTCAAAAAAAAAAAAAAAAAAGTCACTTGACTCTAATACAGTCAACTAAAAATTGGATGGAAATGTCATGGAAAGAAGATGAGTGCAACTATCAATGCCAGAAGACAGTAGAAAGCTGACAGCAGACATGTGGGAGTGGAGGTAAGTGGGAATGGGTGGGAACTGATTGATCTAATTATATCATACCATT
>NW_007160912.1:0-1508 GCF_000164805.1 Carlito syrichta | reverse complement strand
GGGGGCCCAGTATCTTCTTTCAAGCAAAAAAAGGTCATACACGGACAATCATAAAATTTGAAGAGCAAGCAATTCTGAATAATACAACCTCCATAAGCCTTACTTGAAAATGTATACAAAAACTTAGCTTGACAGAAAAATCCAACCAACAAAGAAATGATTTTTTAAAATCCCTTTTATGCTATGAATAAGGTAAAAGAAATGAGATGAGCACTGGACCTACTTAAATACAAGAATAAGATTAAACAAATATTAAGATTATAATTAATAAAAGATAATGCAAATTTTAAAAACTTTACAAGGTAGAAATAACTGCAAAATCCAGGAAATAGAAATAGAGAAGCTGGGTAAAAATATGTTACTCTGTCTCTTTAATGTCAGAATTTAATTGAAGCTACTTAAAAGAAAAACTTATACCAAGTTATACCCAACTTGGTATTTTGCGTTTTTATTTCTAATCACAAAGAGTATTTTAAGTATTAATAAGCTTGTGATGATTAAACATTTAAAATTTTACAACACTTTTAGAGTCATTCCAGTACTTTTTCCAATAAATCCAAGTATTATTAAATTTATTGTTTTAATGAATTATGGTAAGCTTTAATTTCTGAACAATAACTTCTCTCTCTCTTACCATCTATCAATTAATCTAAGCACACATTCAAACTTTTTTTATTATAAAATTGTGGGGTACAGTTAAGGGTTAGGTATACATATGTGCATCGTTCAGGCACCCTTGTTAATAAGGGGGGTATCCCCATCCCCAGAGAGATATTGACTACCGTTAGTGCCACCTACCTTCTCCTCCCTACCTCCCCATAATTTCCCACCACTGTCAGTCCTTTTTTTATAGTATTATGGTAGATGTTCAAGGTCCACTATATGAGTGAGAACATGTGGTACTCAGATCTTTGTTTCTGTGACAGATCACTCAGTATTATAGACTCTAGTTCCATCCAGGTTGCTGCGAAATTCATGATTTTGTTCTTTTTTATGGTTGCGTAGTATTCCATCATGTATATGTACCAAATTTTTTTATTCCAGTCCTTTTTTGATGGACAGCATGGTTGGTTCCAGGTTCTTGCTATTGTGAACAATGCTGCGATAAACATATGTGTTTATAGAGTTTTTATAGAGTGATTTGAGTTCTTCAGGGTATATTCCCAGCAGGGGGATTGCAAGGTCATATGTGAGGTCGATATTTAGAGCTTTTAGGAATCGCCACACTGCTTTCCATAGAGGTTGCACTAGTTTGCACTCCCACCGAAAGTGTAGAAGTGTTCCCTTTTCCCCACACCCTCTCCAGCAACTGTTATTTTTTGAAATATGGATAATTGCCATTCTGACTGTAGTTAGGTGGTATCTCAGTGTGGTTTTGATTTGCATCTCCTTAATGATTAGTGAGGTTGAACATTTCTTCACGTGTCTGTTGGCTGCTCGGATGTCTTCCTTTGAGAAGTGTCTGCTCATATTTTTTGCCCACTTTACAATGGGGTTGTTTGTTTTTG
>NW_007160911.1:0-638 GCF_000164805.1 Carlito syrichta | reverse complement strand
TAGCTAGTTAAGTAACCTTGTTAAGTCAGCTCACTAGCAAGCTGAATAGCTAGGTACCTAGGTAGTTAAGTCAGCTGGCAAGACAGCAGGCTACATAGGTAGTTAGCTAGTTAAGTCAGATGGCTATCCAGCTGTCTAGCTAGGCAGCTAGGCAGTTAATTCAGCATACTAGACACATGGCTACCTGATTAAGTGAACTAGTTAAGCCATATGGCTAGTCAACTTGCTGGCTAGGTAGTAAGCTAGTTAAGTCAGCTGGCTAGCCAGCTGGCTAGCTTGTTAAGTCAGCTAGATAATTCAGCTGGCTTCCCTGCTGGCTGCTTAGGTAGCTAGCAAGTTAAGTCAGCTAGCTAGTTTGCTGGCTAGCTGGTTAAGTCAGTTCGATAATTCAGCTGGCCATCCAGCTGACTCGCTAATTAAGTCAGATAGTTAAGTCAGCTGACCAGCCAACTGGCTAGCTTGGTAGCTAGCTAGTTAAATCAGCTAGTTAACTCAGCTGGAGAACTAGGTAGCCAGCTTGTTATGTCAGCTAGCTGACTAGTTGGTTAAGTCAGTTAGTTAAATCAGCTGTCTAGCCAGCTCCCTAAGATGGCAGCTATGTACTTAAGTCAACTGGCTAGCCAGCTGTCTAGCTAGAT
>NW_007160910.1:0-721 GCF_000164805.1 Carlito syrichta | reverse complement strand
AAGTCAGCTAGATAATTCAGCTGGCTTCCCTGCTGGCTGGTTAGGTAGCTAGCAAGTTAAGTCAGCTAGCTAGTTTGCTGGCTAGCTGGTTAAGTCAGTTCGATAATTCAGCTGGCCATCCAGCTGGCTAGCTAATTAAGTCAGATAGTTAAGTCAGCTGACCAGCCAGCTGGCTAGCTCGGTAGGTAGCTAGTTAAATCAGCTAGTTAACTCAGCTGGAGAACTAGGTAGCCAGCTTGTTATGTCAGCTAGTTGGCTAGTTGGTTAAGTCAGTTAGTTAAATCAGCTGTCTAGCCAGCTGCCTAAGATGGTAGCTATGGACTTAAGTCAGCTGGCTAGCCAGCTGGCTAGCTAGATAAGTCACCTAATTAAGTCAGCTCTCTGGCTAGCTCATTAGATAGATGGTTAGGTAGTTAAGTCATCTGGCAAGCCAGCGGGCTATGTAGGTAGGTAGCTAGTTAAGTCAGTTGGCTAGCCATTAGGCTTTCCAGTTATAACAGCTAGTTAAGTCAGCTGGCTATCCAGCTGTCTAGCTAGGTAGAGAGCTAGTTAAGCTTGATGGCTAGCCAGCTGACTACTTCATTAAGTCAGCTAGTTAATTCAGCTGTCTAGGCTGCTGCATAGCTAGATAGCTAGGAAATTAAGTCAGCTGACTCCCCAGGTGTCCAGCTAGTTAAGTCAGCTAGTTTACACAGCTGGCTAACCAGCTGGGTAGCTAGTT
>NW_007160909.1:0-1083 GCF_000164805.1 Carlito syrichta | reverse complement strand
CCCCCTGGCTAGGTAGGTAGCTAGCTAATTAAGTCATCTATTTAGACCGCTGTCTGGCTAGTTTATTCAGCTAGTTAGGAGAACTGGCTAGCCGGCAGGCTAGCTTGGTGGCTAGTTAGTTAAGCCAGCTGGATAGCCAGATGGCTATCTACTTAAGTCAGCTTGTTAAGTCAGCTGGTTTGCTGGCTGGCTAGCTAGGTGACTGTTAAGCTAACATGGCTTGTTAACAGTCTGGTCAGGTATGTGGCCATCTAGTTATACCGGCTGGCTAGCAGGCTGAGCAGCAGGGTGACTGAATAGTTAAGCCGGCTGGCTATTAGACTGTCCTGCAAGCCAGCTAGCTATTTAATTTAACTAACTAGCCAACTAGCCAGCCCTATAGATAGCTAGGTGGCTGCCTACCCAACTAACCAGTTAAGCTAGTTAAGCCACCTGGATAACTAGGTGGCTTAACTAACTAGTTAAGCCACCTGGATAGCCGTCTAGTAAACCAGGTAGCTAGCTAGCTTCATCACCTGGCTTGCCAGTTAGCCAGCCAAATAGCTAGTCAGTTAGTTAAGTCAGCTAGCTAGCCAGCTAGCTAGTTAAGTCAGCTGACAAGTCAGTTAACTATTCAGCTGGCTAGTTAAATCAGCTAGGTAGACAGGTTGCTTATCAAGTAGCTATTTATGTCAGCTATCAAGACAGTTAACTGATCAGCTAGATAGTTAAGTCAGCTCGCCAGCTAACTAGCCAGTTAGCTAGCTAGTTAAGTCAGCTAGATAGACAGCTAGATAGCTTGTTTCCTAGCTAGTTATGTCAGTCACATAGTCAGCTACCTAGTCAGCAATCTAGTTAAGTCAGCAAGCAAATCAGCTAGTTACTTAGCTAATAAGTGAGCTAGCAACTCAGCAAGCTGGTCAGGTAATTAGTGGCCTCGCTTGCTTTCCATCAGGTCAGCTAACTAGTCTGCTCTCTCACCTACCAACTGGTCAGCAAACCAGTCGGTTCACTTTCCAGCCAAAAGTTCAAGTAACTCGTCGGCTTCCTCACAGGCCAACAGGACAGCTAACTAGTTGGTTTGCACACCAGCCAACTAGTTAA
>NW_007160908.1:0-813 GCF_000164805.1 Carlito syrichta | reverse complement strand
AAGTAGTCAGTCGACTCGTCATCCCCACAAGGTTAATTCACCTAGCTAACTCATTAACCCAACTAGTTAAGTCAGCTAGTTAACTCATTTACCAACTAGTTAAAACACTTAGCTAACTCGTTAACCAACTCATTAAGTCAACTAGCTATCTCCTTAGCCAACTAGTTAATTCAGCTAGCTGTCAACTAGCTAACCAGATAACTACTTAATAAGCTACCTAAGTCAGCTAGCTCACTAGTTAGTGAACTATTTAAGTAACCTACTTAAGTCTGCTACCTAACTAGTGAGATAATTATTAAAGCAGCTAGTTATTCAACTAGTTTAATAGTTAGCTAACTATTTAATTCAGGCAGTCAAGTCAGCTAGCTAACTTGCTAAGTCGGCCAGTTAAGTCAGCTAGCTAAGTAGTTAAGTCAGATAGCTAAGTCATCTAGTTAAATCAGCTTTCTAATTTAGTCAGATGGTTAAGACAGCTAGCTAGTTAGCTAATGGGTTAAGTCAGCAGGTTGAGTGAGGTGGTTAGCTAGTTAACTAATGGGTTAAGCCAGCTGGTTGAGTCAGCTAGCTAGCTAGTTAGCAAAAGGGTTGTGTCAGCTGGTTGAGTAGGCAAACTAGATAATTAGCTAACAATCCAAGTCAGCTGGTTGAGTTAGCAAGTTAACTCTTTAGATAACGAGTTAAGTCAGATGATTAAGTCAGCTAGCTAGCACGTTAGATAATGAGTAAGTTTACTTGTTAGTTAGCTGGTTAAGTCAGCAATCTAGCTAGGCTGCTTACTATTTAAGTTACCAAGGTAGCTAGCTGGTAAGATAA
>NW_007160907.1:0-808 GCF_000164805.1 Carlito syrichta | reverse complement strand
TAACTACTTAATAAGCTACCTAAGTCAGCTAGCTCACTAGTTAGTGAACTATTTAAGTCACCTACTTAAGTCTCCTACCTAACTAGTGAGATAATTATTAAAGCAGCTAGTTATTCAACTAGTTTAATAGTTAGCTAACTATTTAATTCAGGTAGTCAAGTCAGCTAGCTAACTTGCTAAGTCGGCCAGTTAAGTCAGCTAGCTAAGTAGTTAAGTCAGATAGCTAAGTCATCTAGTTAAGTCAGCTTTCTAATTTAGTCAGATGGTTAAGACAGCTAGCTAGTTAGCTAATGGGTTAAGTCAGCAGGTTGAGTGAGGTGGTTAGCTAGTTAACTAATGGGTTAAGTCAGCTGGTTGAGTCAGCTAGCTAGCTAGTTAGCAAAAGGGTTGTGTCAGCTGGTTGAGTAGGCAAACTAGATAATTAGCTAACAATCCAAGTCAGCTGGTTGAATTAGCAAGCTAACTCTTTAGATAACGAGTTAAGTCAGATGATTAAGTCAGCTAGCTAGCACATTAGATAACGAGTAAGTTTACTTGTTAGCTAGCTGGTTAAGTCAACAATCTAGCTAGGCTGCTTACTATTTATGTTACCAAGGTAGCTAGCTGGTAAGATAATTATTTAAGTCAGCTGACTAGCTAAGTTGCTAGCTAGTTAGCTAACTATATAAGTTAACTGGCCAGTTAGGTAGCTAGCTAGTTAAATCAGCTAGTTAATTCAGCTGGCTAGCCAGAATGGTAGATTGGTAGCAAACTATTTAAGTCAGATGGCTAGACAGCTGACTAGCTGGTTAATTCAGCTAGTTAAGAG
>NW_007160906.1:0-780 GCF_000164805.1 Carlito syrichta | reverse complement strand
TACCTAGCTCATTAATCAAGTAGTTAATTCAGCCTTCTTACCAGCTTCCTAGCAAGTTTAGTCAACTTGTTAAGTAAGTTGGCTAGGTTGCTAGCTTGCTAGTCTAAAAGCTAGTCAATTCAGATGGCTAGACAGCTGGCTAGTTAGATATTTCAGCTAAATAAGTCAGCTGGCTAGCTATGTACCTAGTTAGTTAAGTCAGCTAGTTAAGTTGGCTAGCTAACTAGATAGCTAGCTAGGTAGCTAGCTAGTTATTTCAGGTGGTTAATTCAGCTGGTTATTTAGGAACCTAGCTTGTTAAGTCAGCTAGTTAAGTGAACTGGTTAACTAGTTAATCAGCTTGTTAAGTCAGCTGGCTAGACAGCTGCTGGTGTGAGTAGCTAGCTAGTTAAATCAGCTGGCTAGCCAGCTGGTTAGCTAGATAGCTAGGTTGCTAAGTTAGCTGACAAGCCAGCGGGATACATAGGTAGCTAGCTATTAAAATCAACTGGCTTGCCACCTGGCTAGCTAAGGATGTCAGCTAGTTAATTAAGCTAGCTAGCCAGCTGGCTAACTAGTTAAATCAGGTAGTTGAGTCATCTGCCTAGGCAGCTGGCTAGCTGGTTGTCAGCTAGTTAATTCAAGTGGTTAGCCAACTGGCTAGCTAGGTAACTACATAGTTAATTCAGCTGTCTAGTCACTTGGCTAGCTGGAAAGTCAGCTAGTTAAGTCAGCTGTCTAGCCACCTTGCAAAGTAGGTAGTTAACTAATTAAGTTATCTGGCTAGCCAGCTGGCTAGCT
>NW_007160905.1:0-832 GCF_000164805.1 Carlito syrichta | reverse complement strand
TAAAACTGTTAGCTAACTGGTTAACCGACTCGTTAAATCAGCTAGCTTCTCCTTAGCCAAATAGTTAAGTCAGCTAGCTAAGTAAGTTTGCTAACCATATAGCTAGCTAAGTCAGCTAGCTAAGTCAACTAACTCACTAGTTAGCTAACTATTTAATAACCTATTTAAGTCTGCCACCTAACTACTTAGGTAATTAGATAAGTCAGATCATTATTCAGTTAGTAAAATAGTTAGCTAACACTTTATTTCAGGCAGTTAATTCAGCTGGCTATCTAGTTAAGTCAGTCAGTGAAGTCACCTAGCTAAGTAGTTAAGTCAGCTAGCTAAGTCAGCTAGTTAAGTCAGCTTTCTAATTTAGTCAGCTGGTTAAGACAGCTAGCTAGCTAGCTACATGGATTAAGTCAGTAGGTTGATTCAGGTAGTTAGCTAGGTAACTAATGGGTTAAATCAGCTGGTTGAGTCAGCTAGCTAGCTCGTTAGCAAATGGGTTGAGTCAGCTGGTTGAGTAGGCTTGCTATATAGTTAGCTGGCGAGTTAACTCAGCTGAATGAGTCAGCTAGCTAGTGAGCTAACGAGTTAAGTCAGCTGGTTGAGTCAGCTAGCTAACTCATTAGCTAACGAGATAAGCCAGGTAATTAAGTCACCATCTAGCAAGTCAGATGACGAATAAGCTAAATTGTTAGCTAGTTGGCTAAAGCAGCTAGCTAGCCAGGCAGCTAACTATTTAAGTCAGTTTGCTAGCTAGTAGCTACCTAGTTAGCTAAGTATTTAAGTCAGCTGGCAAGCTAAATAGCTAGTTAGTTAGCTAACTATTTAAGTCAGCTGGCTAGCT
>NW_007160904.1:0-1971 GCF_000164805.1 Carlito syrichta | reverse complement strand
GATATTTCCTACTGTTAATCCCATCTCCCTTACCCCTCCATAGTTTCCCGGTACTGTCAGTCATTTTCGTGTAGTTTTGCATTGAATGTTTAAGGTCCATTATATGAGTGAGAACATGTGATACTCGGATCTTTGTTTCTGTAAGAGGTCACTCAGTATTATAGACTCTAGTTCCATCCAGATTGCTGCGAAATTCCTGATTTTGTCCTTTTTTATGACTGTGTAGTATTCCATCGTGTATATGTACCACTTTTTAAAATCCAGTCCTCTTTTGACGGGCAGCATGGTTGGTTCTAGCTTCTTGCTATTGTGAACAACGCTGTGATAAACATGCGTGAGCAGGTATCTTTTTTATAGAGTGATTTGTGTTCTTCAGGTTATATTCCCAGTAGGGGGATTGTGGGGTCAAATGGGAGGTTGGTATTTAGAGCTTTTAGGAATCACCACACTGCTTTCCACAGAGGTTGCACTAGTTTACACTCCCACCAACAGTGTAGAAGTGTTCCCTTTTCAGCACACCCTCTCCAGCAGTTGTTATTTTTTGACTTGTTGATAATTGCCATTCTGACTGGGGTTAGGTGGTATCTCAGTGTGGTTTTGATTTGCATCTCCCTGATGATCAGTGAGGTTGAACATTTCTTCATGTGTTTGTTGGCTGCTCGGATGTCTTCCTTTGTGAAGTGTCTGTTCATATCTTTTGCCCATTTTATAATGTTTTTTTTTCTTTTCTTTTCAGCACGTTTGAGTTCCTTGTAGATCCAGGATGTTAAGCCTTTGTCAGAACTGGTGTTGGCAAATACTTTTTCCCAATCTGTAGGCTGTCTCCTTGCTCTCTTGATGGTTTCTTTGGCTTTGCAGAAGCTTGTCAGTTTAATAAGGTCCCACTTGTCTATCTTCTCTCTTATGAGCTGTGGGTTTTGGGTTTTGTTCAGGAATTGGATGCCAGTTCCAATGTCAATGAGGGTATTTCCTTCCTTTTCTAAGATTCTTATGGTTTGAGGTTTACATTTAGGTCTCTGATCCACTTGGAATTAACCTTTGTGCATGGGGATATATAGGGGTCCTGTTTCAGTCTTCTGCATGTGGTCAGCCAGTTTCCCCAGCACCATTTACTAAATAGGTTCTCCTCTCCCCAGTGGTAGGTGGTGGAGTGTTTTTCGAAGATGAGTTGGTTGAGAAATTGAGGTTTTGCTTCTGGAATCTCAATTCTATTCCATTGATCTATATGACTGCTCCTATACCAATACCAAGCTGTTTTGATGAATGTAGCTTTATAGTAAAGTTTGAAGTCTGGTAATATGATACCACCTGCTTTGATTTTTTTGCTGAGGATTGTTCTGGCTATTCTTGGACGTTTGTGTTTCCATATGAATTCCTGTGTTGTTTTTTTCTAGGTCTGAGAAGAATGTTGCTGGTAATTTGATGGGTATTGCATTGAATTTGTAGATTGCCTTAGGTAAGATGGACATCTTCACAATGTTGATTCTTCAGATCCACGAGCATGGGATATTTTTCCACTTGTTTGTGTCAACTTTGATTTCTTTGTGCAGTGTTTTGTAGTTTTCCTTGTAAAGAATTTTCATGTTTCTGGTTAGGAATATACCAAGGTATTTCATTTTTTTGTGCCTATTGTGAATGGAATTGTGTTTTTCATTTGGGTTTCTGTTTGTTTATAATTGTTGTAGAGAAATGCGATTGTCTTTTGTACATTTATTTTGTATCCTGAGATTTTGCCAAAGGCCTTTATCAGTGTAAGGAGGTTTTTGACAGATTCTCTTGGGTTTTCAAGGTACACTATCATATCATGTGCAAAGAGAGATAACTTGACTTCTTCTTTTCCTATTTGGATACCCCTGATTCCCTTCTCTTCTCTGATTGCTCCAGCCAGGACTTCCAATACTATGTTGAACTGGAGGGGTGAGAGTGGGCATCCTTGTCTTGTTCCAGTTTTCAGGGGAAATGGTTCTAATT
>NW_007160903.1:0-1058 GCF_000164805.1 Carlito syrichta | reverse complement strand
ATATGATACCACCTGCTTTGACTTTTTTGCTGAGGATTGTTCAGGCTATTCTTGGACGTTTGTGTTTCCATATGAATTCCTGTGTTGTTTTTTTCTAGGTCTGAGAAGAATGTTGCTGGTAATTTGATGGGTATTGCATTGAATTTGTAGATTTCCTTAGGTAAGATGGACATCTTTACAATATTGATTCTTCGGATCCACGAGCATGGAATATTTTTCCACTTGTTTGTGTCAACTTTGATTTCTTTGAGCAGTGCTTTGTAGTTTTCCTTGTAAAGAATTTTCATGTCTCTGTTTAGGAATATGCCAAGGTATTTCATTTTTTTGTGACTATTGTGAATGGAATTGTGTTTTTCATTTGGGTTTCTGTTTGTTTACAATTGTTGTAGAGAAATGCGATTGTCTTTTGTACATTTATTTTGTATCCTGAGATTTTGTCAAAGGCCTTTATCAGTGTAAGGAGGTTTTTGACAGATTCTCTTGGGTTTTCAAGGTACACTATCATATTATGTGCAAAGAGAGATAACTTGACTTCTTCTTTTCCTATTTGGATACCCCTGATTCCCTTCTCTTCTCTGATTGCTCCAGCCAGGACTTCCAATACTATGTTGAACCGGAGGGGTGAGAGTGGGCATCCTTGTCTTGTTCCAGTTTTCAGGGGAAATGGTTCTAATTTTTGTCCATTTAGGAGTATGCTCGCTGTGGGTTTCTCATAGATGGTTTTTACTATTTTGAGGTATGTTCCCCGTATGCCTAGATGTTCAAGGGTTTTTATAAAAAGGGGTTCTGGATTTTATCAAAAGCTTTTTCTGAATCTAATGATATAATCATGTGGTTTTTGTTTTGACATCTGTTGATGTATTTAATAACATTTATAGTTTTACGAATGTTGAACCAGCCTTGCATCCAAGGAATGAAGCCTACTTGGTCATGATGGATGATTTTTGAGATGTATTGCTGAATCTGGTTTGCTAGTATCTTGTTGAGAATTTTAACATCTATGTTCATCAAAGATATTGGCCTGTAGTTCTCTTTCTTTGTTGGATCTTTACCTGGCT
>NW_007160902.1:946-7841 GCF_000164805.1 Carlito syrichta | reverse complement strand
AGATTGTCAGCTAGATATTAAGTCAGCTAGCCAGCTAACTAGCCAGTTAGCTAGCTAGTTGTCAGCTAGCTAGACAACTAGATACCTTGTTTGCTAGCAAGTTATGTCAACTAGTGACCCAGGGAGCTAGTCAGTTAGCTAGTTAGGTCAGCTAGCAAATCAGCTAATTACTTAGCTAACTAATTGGCTAGTCACTCAACCAGCTTATCAGCTAACTAGTGGGCTCGCTCGCTTTCCATCAGGTCAGCTAACTATTCGGCTCGCTCACCTGCCAACCGGTCAGCAAATTAGTCAGCTCACTTGCCTGCCAACATGTCAAATACTTGTTGGCTTACTCGCAGGCCAACACTTCAGCTAACTAGTCGTCTTGACCCCCAGCTGACTTGTTAAGTCAACTCACTGGTCAGCTAGCTCACTGGCTGACTAGTTAAGGCAGCTCACCCATCAGCTTACTTGACGGCTGACTAGTTAAGTCGGCTTACTGGTCAGCTCAATGGCTGTTTGACTAGTTAAGTCTTCTGACCTGTCGGCTCACTCGCCAGCTGACTA
This sequence comes from Carlito syrichta, assembly GCF_000164805.1. Classification (NCBI taxonomy): domain Eukaryota; kingdom Metazoa; phylum Chordata; class Mammalia; order Primates; family Tarsiidae; genus Carlito; species Carlito syrichta. Next base: position 7,292 of record NW_007160902.1, on the reverse strand, counting down.
GTTAAGTCTGCTGACCAGTCAGCTCACTCACTGGCCAACTAGTTAATTCAGCTGACCAGTCAACTAACTAGCCTGCCGACTAGTTAAGTCAGCTAAGCGGTTTGCCGACTAGCTGGCCAATTAGTTATTTCAGCTAACCAAATGGCCGACTAGGCTGCCAACTTGTCAGCTGAGAATTTAGCTCTGCTATCTAGGAGGACGAATAGTTAGGCCACCCAACTTGTCAGCCAAATAGTCGGCCGACTAGTTAGGTCAGGTAACCAGCCAGCCTACTAGATAATCGTGCTAACTAGTGGACCAACTTGTCAGTCAAATCGTTGACCCACCTTACTAGTCGGCCGACTAGTGGGCCACCCTGTTACGCCAGTTAATAAGTTGGCTGAGTAGTCAGCCAACGAGTTAAACCAGCTAAATATTCAGGCAACTCGTCAACCAACAAGTTAAGTAACCTAGTTAACTCGTTATCCAACTAGTTAAGTCATCTGGTTCACTCGTTTGTCAACTGGTTAAAACTGTTAGCTAACTGGTTAACTGACTCGTTAAATCAGCTAGCTTTCTCATTAGCCAAATAGTTAAGTCAGCTAGCTAAGTAAGTTTGTTAACCATATAGCTAGCTAAGTCAGCTAGCTAAGTCAACTAACTCACTAGTTAGCTAACTATTTAATAACCTATTTAAGTTTGCCACCTAACTACTTAGGTAATTAGATAAGTCAGATTATTATTCAGTTAGTAAAATAGTTAGCTAACACTTTATTTCAGGCAGTTAATTCAGCTGGCTATCTAGTTAAGTCAGTCAGTGAAGTCACCTAGCTAAGTAGTTAAGTCAGCTAGCTAAGTCAGCTAGTTAAGTCAGCTTTCTAATTTAGTCAGCTGGTTAAGACAGCTAGCTAGCTAGCTAGCTAATGGATTAAGGTCAGTAGGTTGATTCAGGTAGTTAGCTAGGTAACTAATGGGTTAAATCAGCTGGTTGAGTCAGCTAGCTAGCTCGTTAGCAAATGGGTTGAGTCAGCTGGTTGAGTAGGCTTGCTATATAGTTAGCTGGCGAGTTAAATCAGCTGAATGAGTCAGCTAGCTAGTGAGCTAACGAGTTAAGTCAGCTGGTTGAGTCAGCTAGCTAACTCATTAGCTAACGAGATAAGCCAGGTAATTAAGTCACCATCTAGCAAGTCAGATGACGAATAAGCTAAATAGTTAGCTAGTTGGCTAAGGCAGCTAGCTAGCTAGGCAGCTAACTATTTAAGTCAGTTTGCTAGCTAGTAGCTACCTAGTTAGCTAAGTATTTAAGTCAGCTGGCAAGCTACATAGCTAGCTAGTTAGCTAACTATTTAAGTCAGCTGGCTAGCTAGGTAGCTAGCTAGTTAAGGCAGCTAGTTAAGTCAGCTGGCTAGACAGCTGGCTTGCTAGTTAGTGAGCTAGTTTATTCAGTTGGTTAACCAGCTGGATAGCTGTTAATTCAGTTAGTTAGGAGAAATGGCCAGCCAACTGACAAGGTAGGTATCTAGTTAGTTAAGTCAGCTAGATAGCTAAATGGCTAGGTAGTGATGTCAGTGAGTTAAGTCAGCAGGAGAGCCAACTGGCTAGCTGGCTAAGTCAAGTAGTTTAGTCAGCTGTCTAGCCAGCTGACTAGGTAGGTAGCTAGCTAGATAAATCAGCTTGCTAGCCAGCAGACTAGCTGTTCAATTCACCTAGTTAAGTCAGCTGGTTACCCTGCTGGCTAGTTAGTTAGCTGACTAGTTAAGTCAGCTGGTTAGCCATCTTGATAGCTTAGTCAGTTAGGTAAATCAGATGGCTAGACATCTGGCTAGCCAGCAGACTAGCTGGTTACATCAGTTAGTTAAGTCAGCTGACAACCAGGTCCCTAGCTAGTTAAGTTAACTCATTAAGTCAGTTGGCTATCCAGCTGGTTAGCTAGATAAAAAGCTAATTAATTCAGGTGGGTATCCATCTGGCTAGCTAGTTATTTCAGCTAGTTAAGTCAAGCTGGCTAGCTAGGAAGCAAGCTACATAAGACAGCTAATTATGTCAGCTAGCTAGCTAGTTAAGTCAGCTAGATAAGTCAGGTTGCTAGCTAGTTAAGTCAGTGAGTTAAGTCAGCTGGTGAGCCAGCTATCTAGCTGGGTAGCTAGTTAGTTAAGTCAGCAGGCTAGACAGTTAATTAGCTAAATAACCTAGTTAAGTAAGCTCAATAGCCAGTTGGATCCCTATGTAGCTCAAGTAGTTAAGTCAGGTGGCAAGCCAGCATACTATGTAGTTAGCTAGCTAGTTAAGTCAGCTGGCTATCCAGTTGGCTAGCTAGGTACCTAGGCAGTTAGGTCAGCCAGCTAGCCAGCTGGCTAGCTAGTTAAGTCACCTATTTAATTCAGCTATACAGGTGGCTAGTTAGGTACCTAGATAGTTAAGTCAACTGTCTATCCCACTGGCTATCTAGTTAAGTCACCTAGTTAAGTCAGCTGGCTAGACAGCTGGCTAGATAGGTAGCTGGCTACTTACATCAGCTGGCTAGACAGCTGGCTAGTTAGTTAAGTCGACTACTTAAGTCAGCTTGCTAGCCAACTGGCTAGCTATATATCAACCTGGTTAATTCAACCGACTAGCAAGAAGGACAGCTGTATGTCAGCAAGTTAAATCAGCTGACTTGAAGCTGGCTAGCTAGGTAGCAAGCTAGTTAAGTCAGTTGGCTAGCCAGCCGTTTAGCTAATTAAGTCAGCAAGTTATGTCAGCTGGCTAGGAAGCTAGTTGACCAGGTAGAGAGCTAGTTAAATAAGCTGTCTACCCAACTGGCTAACTAGTTACATCAACTAGTTGAGTCAGCTGGCTACCAAGCAGGCTAGCTGGTTAAGTAAAGTCAGGTAATTTATTCAGTTGACTTCTAGCTGGCTAGATAGGTAGCTAGGTAGTTTAGTCAGATGGCTAGCCAGCTGATTACCTGGTTAAGTCAGCTAGTTAATTCAGCTGGCCAGCGAGCTGGCTAGCTAGTTAAAGCAGTTAGTTAAGTCAGCTGGCTAGCCAGTGGGCTGGCTGGTTGAATCAGCTAGTTAAGTCAGCTGACCAGCCAGCTGGATAGCTAGGATACTAGCTAGTTAAGTCAGCTAGTTAAGACAGCTGGTCAGGCAGCTCGCTAGTTAGTTAAGTAAGCTATTTTTAAAAATTAATTATTTATTTTTTATTATGAAGTTGTGGGGTACAGTTAAGTGTTAGGTATACAATTGCATTTCATTCAGGCACCCTGTTGATATGGGGTGTTTCCGTGTTCCCAGACAGATATTTCCTACTGTTAATCCCATCTCCCTTCCCCCTCCATAGTTTCCCGGTACTGTCAGTCATTTTCGTATAGTATTGCATTGAATGTTTAAGGTCCATTATATGAGTGAGAACATGTGATACTCGGATCTTTGTTTCTGTAAGAGGTCACTCAGTATTATAGACTCTAGTTCCATCCAGGTTGCTGCGAAATTCCTGATTTTGTCCTTTTTTATGACTGTGTAGTATTCCATCGTGTATATGTATCACTTTTTAAAATCCAGTCCTCTTTGACGGGCAGCATGATTGGTTCTAGCTTCTTGCTATGTGAACAACGCTGTGATAAACATGCGTGAGCAGGTATCTTTTTTATAGAGTGATTTGTGTTCTTCAGGTTATATTCCCAGTAGGGGGATTGTGGGGTCAAATGGGAGGTTGGTATTTAGAGCTTTTAGGAACCACCACACTGCTTTCCACAGAGGTTGCACTAGTTTACACTCCCACCAACAGTGTAGAAGTGTTCCCTTTTCAGCACACCCTCTCCAGCAGTTGTTATTTTTTGACTTGTTGATAATTGCCATTCTGACTGGGGTTAGGTGGTATCTCAGTGTGGTTTTGATTTGCATCTCCCTGATGATCAGTGAGGTTGAACATTTCTTCATGTGTTTGTTGGCTGCTCGGATGTCTTCCTTTGTGAAGTGTCTGTTCATATCTTTTGCCCATTTTATAATGTTTTTTTTTCTTTTCTTTTCAGCACGTTTGAGTTCCTTGTAGATCCAGGATGTTAAGCCTTTGTCAGAACTGGTGTTGGCAAATACTTTTTCCCAATCTGTAGGCTGTCTCCTTGCTCTCTTGATGGTTTCTTTGGCTTTGCAGAAGCTTGTCAGTTTAATAAGGTCCCACTTGTCTATCTTCTCTCTTATGAGCTGTGGGTTTTGGGTTTTGTTCAGGAATTGGATGCCAGTTCCAATGTCAATGAGGGTATTTCCTTCCTTTTCTAAGATTCTTATGGTTTGAGGTTGTACATTTAGGTCTCTGATCCACTTGGAATTAACCTTTGTGCATGGGGATATATAGGGGTCCTGTTTCAGTCTTCTGCATGTGGTCAGCCAGTTTCCCCAGCACCATTTACTAAATAGGTTCTCCTCTCCCCAGTGGTAGGTGGTGGAGTGTTTTTCGAAGATGAGTTGGTTGAGAAATTGAGGTTTTGCTTCTGGAATTTCAATTCTATTCCATTGATCTATATGACTGTTCCTATACCAATACCAAGCTGTTTTGATAAATGTAGCTTTATAGTAAAGTTTGAAGTCTGGTAATATGATACCACCTGCTTTGATTTTTTTGCTGAGTATTGTTCTGGCTATTCTTGGACGTTTGTGTTTCCATATGAATTCCTGTGTTGTTTTTTTCTAGGTCTGAGAAGAATGTTGCTGGTAATTTGATGGGTATTGCATTGAATTTGTAGATTGCCTTAGGTAAGATGGACATCTTCACAATGTTGATTCTTCAGATCCACGAGCATGGGATATTTTTCCACTTGTTTGTGTCAACTTTGATTTCTTTGTGCAGTGTTTTGTAGTTTTCCTTGTAAAGAATTTTCATGTTTCTGGTTAGGAATATGCCAAGGTATTTCATTTTTTTGTGGCTATTGTGAATGGAATTGTGTTTTTTATTTGGGTTTCTGTTTGTTTATTATTGTTGTAGAGAAATGCGATTGTCTTTTGTACATTTATTTTGTATCCTGAGATTTTGCCAAAGGCCTTTATCAGTGTAAGGAGGTTTTTGACAGATTCTCTTGGGTTTTCAAGGTACACTATCATATCATGTGCAAAGAGAGATAACTTGACTTCTTCTTTTCCTATTTGGATACCCCTGATTCCCTTCTCTTCTCTGATTGCTCCAGCCAGGACTTCCAATACTATGTTGAACTGGAGGGGTGAGAGTGGGCATCCTTGTCTTGTTCCAGTTTTCAGGGGAAATGGTTCTAATTTTTGTCCATTTAGTAGTATGCTTGCTGTGGGTTTCTCATAGATGGCTTTTACTATTTTGACGTATGTTCCCCGTATGCCTAGATGTTCAAGGGTTTTTATAAGAAGGGGTTCTGGATTTTATCAAAAGCTTTTTGTGCATCTAATGATATAATCATGTGGTTTTTGTTTTGACGTCTGTTGATGTATTTAATAACATTTATGGTTTACGAATGTTGAACCAGCCTTGCATCCCAGGAATGAAGCCTACTTGGTCATGATGGATGATTTTTGAGATGTATTGCTGAATCTGGTTTGGTAGGATCTTGTTGAGAATTTTAGCATCTATGTTCATCAAATATATTGGCCTGTAGTTCTCTTTCTTTGTTGGATCTTTACCTGGTTTGGGTATCAATGTGATGTTGGCTTCGTAAAATGATTTGGGGAGGTTTCATCTTTTTCAATGGCCTGGAATACCCAGTAGGATTGGTATCAGCTCCTCCTTAAATGTCTTGTAGAATTCTGCTGGAAAGCCATCTGGTCCAGGGCTTTTTTTTGTAGGAAGTTTTCTTATTACGTAGTCGATTTCCTTGATTGTTATTGGTTTATTTAGGGTCTCAATTTCTTCTTGTTCCAACCTAGGTAGGTTGTGTGATGTCAGAAAGTCCTCGATTTCCTTAAGGTTTTCAAGTTTGTTTCCATACAAGTGTACGTAGTAGTCTCTAATGATCTTTTTTATTTCTTCAGGGTCAGATGTGACTTCATCTTTTGTGTTTCTGATTGTGCTTATTTGGTTTTTTCTTGTTTTTTCTTGGTCAGTCTAGCTAGGGGACCATCGATCTTGTTTATTCTTTCGAAGAACCAGCTTTTTGCTTCATTGATTTTTTTCTATTATCTTTTTGTCTTCTATGTCCTCTATTTGGGCTTTTGTTTTGGTGATCTGGATTCTTCTGCTGAAATTAGGGTTTTTGTGTTCTTGCTTTTCCAGCTTCTTTAGGTGGCTTGTTAGGTTGTTGATTTCCATTCCTTCCATTTTCCTCATGTGTGTTTGTTGGGATATAAATTCCCCTCTTATTACAGCTTTTAAGGCATCCCAGAGATTTTGGTAAGATGTTTCTTCATTTTCATTTGTTTCCAGG
>NW_007160902.1:0-823 GCF_000164805.1 Carlito syrichta | reverse complement strand
GGTGATGAGTAGAATGTGTATTCTGTGGTCTTTGGATGGAGTGTTCTGTAGGTATCAATTAAGTCCATGGTCCAGAGTCTCATTGAGGTCCGGATCTCCTTGCTGATTATTTGTCTGATGATCTGTCTAGGGTTGTGAGTGGTGTCTTAAAGTCCCCAGTTATGATGGTGTTAGAGTCAATGTCTTTCTTTAGTTTTCCTAGAAGTTGCTTTATGAATGTTGGCGCACCTATGTTGGGTGCATATATATTTAGGATAGATATTTCTTGTTGATGGAGTGAACCTTTTATCATTATGTAGTGGCCCTCTGTATCTTTTTAAATTTTTGATAGCTTAAATGGTATTTTGTCTGAAATTAGGATCGCGACTCCTCCTTTCTTTTGTGTTCCACTCGCCTGAAAATTTGTTTCCCATCCTCTTAGAGTCTGTTTATGTCCTTTCTAGTGAGATGGATCTCTTGAAGGCAGTATACTGTTGCCTGGTGATATTTTATCCATTTTGTCATTCTATGTCTTTTCAGTGGTGCATTTAGTCCATTCACATTCAGACTAATTATTGAAATGTGAGAGTTCATGCCTATCATTGAGTTCTTATTGAGTTGTTCTTCCACTTGGTTTTTTTCTTTTTTTCTTTTGTCTTTCTTTTGGTTTTGGGGTTTGTTCGTGTATATTTTATTCTTTTCCCTGTACTCTTGTGAAGAATGCTGTTCTTTTTTCCTTTTCTTCTGTGTTTAGTACTTTCTTAAGTGTTTCATGTAGAGATGGTTTGGTAGCAGCATAAGTTCTTAGGGATTGGATATCTGGGTAAGATTTTAATTCTCCCTC
>NW_007160901.1:0-1028 GCF_000164805.1 Carlito syrichta | reverse complement strand
CAGCCGCTTGGCAAGGGTGAAAAAGAATCAGTGTTATAGCAGTCCTCAATCCTTAAAATCAACTGGCCATCTGCTGTGGGCTAAACAAGAATCAGGGTTTAGAAGTTGGAACATAGGTAATAGCAGTCCTCATATGCGGAATCTACATGATATCTAGCTAACGAGAACTAAGAAACCTGTTTTACACGGTTCCTCCATTACAATATCTACATGACATCTTGCTAATGGAAAAACAAGAATCAGGGTTTCCAAACACGATTCTGGGAAAAGGGATTCCTCATATACAGAACATTACACGGCTGCTCGGTAAAGAAGAGTAAGGAATCTGTGATACACTAGTCCAAAATCCGAAAAATTCTCAGGGCATCTTTATGTGGTAAACAAGAATCAAGGCTTCGAACTCGTCTTATGTTTCAGAGATATTTGACTTATGAGTATTATGAATCAGTCATTTCACGACTCCAGCAACAATCTGGTCCTCTTTAGAGTTGTAATCGGATATCTGGTAGTACAAATCCCTTAAGTTCCTCGGGACAATTAAGGCCAGATTCCCGGAAAAAATGTATCATATTGCCATATTTGGAAGTATCTTTGGTCTTCAGATGAACTTGGTAATTCTTAAATTTCCGTTTGTACTTTATTTGGAGAGTGGCCAAGGGTTTTGCTGTTGCCAAATACTTAGTATGAATTATTAAAATGTAACCAGGATCCATGGATTCCACGTCCTTAGGAAACATCTGGGCATCTGTATTTTTGTACACAGAGTTTTGGAATCCACATGGACAGGGAAATTCAGGGCATCTTGCTGAGAACGGAAAGGGAATTCGGTTCTTGGAGTTCTCAATCACCTAAATTTACAAAGTCTCTTAATAAGGTTTAATCAGCAATCTGGGCTTCGATGTAGCCATATTTTTAGTGTGTCTTTTGAAAAGGAACCAGGAATCGTGGGTTCCAATTCCTCAAGAACTTTATGGGAGTCTTTCTCTTGATATCCAAGCAACTGGAAATACCTTGGCGTCTTGCTGAGA
>NW_007160900.1:0-847 GCF_000164805.1 Carlito syrichta | reverse complement strand
ACATTAGGACTCTCATTACATAGATACTGCTTCGAAACTATGATATATTTTTAGCCCTTTCCAAGATGCGCTGTAGATTTTTGGGATTGAGGACTCGTGTAACCCAGATTCCTCATGCTTTCTTAGCAAAAGGTCAAGTAGTTGCCTATATATAAGGACTCCATTTCCCCAGATTCATGCTTAAAACACCCTGATTCGTGTTTTGCCCATAGCAAGACGGCCTGAAGTTTGTTTTGGATTGAGGTCACGAGTAACACACATTCCTTATTCTTACTTAGCAATAGGCAGTGAAGTTTCCTGTATGTGAGGACTCCCATTACCCAGATTCCTCCTTGAAAAACCTGATTCGTGGTTACCTCTGAGGAAGACGGCGTGTACTTTTTGGGATTGAGGACTCATTTAACCAAGATTCCTTATACTTCCTTAGCAATATGACATGTAGTTTCCTGTATATGACGAATTCCATTACTCAGCTTCCTGCTTCACTCTGCAGGATGCCGAGAGAGTTCCTGGTGACCGAGAATTCCCGTTGTTCAGATACCAAGAGAAAGACTCCCATAATGTTCTTTAGAAACTGGAATCCAAGATTCCTGGTTCCCCTTCACATGACCACCACAAAATGTGGAATTTTCACAACCCAACATACCAATTCTGAACTGCCCACCCACAAGAATTTTCTGTAGTTTTAGGTCACCTGAATCGACAGATTTTGTACCAATATGCCTTTTGATTCTGGGGAACATGATTATGGTCGTAGATATTCCTAGGACACCAAAGGATTTGTAGGGCCAGATCCTTGATTTACAACTAACAAGAGGACCAGAAAGTTCCTGTGGGTCTGTAATGA
>NW_007160899.1:0-421 GCF_000164805.1 Carlito syrichta | reverse complement strand
GTAGATATTCCTAGGACACCAAAGGATTTGTAGGGCCAGATCCTTGATTTACAACTAAAAAGAGGACCAGAAAGTTCCTGTGGGTCTGTAATGACAGACTTATTGTAACCACGGAATAAGTAACTCTGAAAAATATAGGGACCCTGACACCCAGATTGCTGATTAAACCTTATCAATAGGCCCTGTAGATTCCAGTTAAGGAGAACTCCTAGAACTGTATTTCCTTTTTGTTCTCAGCAAGATGCCCTGATTTTCCCCGTTGATGTGGATTCCAAACTCTGTGTACAAAAAGACAGATGTCCAGAAGTTTCCCAGGGACGTGGATTTCATGATTCTTGGTTTCTTTAAAAATACGTACTAAATATTTGGCAACTGCAAAACTTTTTTCCCCCTCTCAAACTAAAAAGAGTAGCGGAAGGGG
>NW_007160898.1:0-937 GCF_000164805.1 Carlito syrichta | reverse complement strand
TTGATGTGGATTCCAAACTCTGTGTACAAAAAGACAGATGTCCAGAAGTTTCCCAGGGACGTGGATTTCATGATTCTTAGTTTCTTTAAAAATACGTACTAAATATTTGGCAACTGCAAAACTTTTTTCCCCCTCTCAAACTAAAAAGAGTAGCGGAAGGGGAAGGATTACAGGGTTCTCCTTAAGACCAGAGTCAAATCCAAAAATGGAAAAAAGATTCTTTTTGTGCTGGAATCTGACCTTAGTTTATCCGAGGAACCTAACGGACTTGGACTGCAAAATACCCTTATAAAACTTTGAAGGGGACCAGGATGTTGCTGGAGTACTGAAATGAAAGATTCGTAATATGCGCATGCCAAATTGCTCCAAAATAATTGGGGAGCTCCAGCCCTGTTTCTTCTTTGTGCCATAGCGGACACCCTGGGAATTTTATGGATACAGGACTCGTACAAAAGATTCTGTGTTCTGTTTTAGTTAGAGGCCGTGTAGTGTCCTGTGTATGAGGAATCTCTTTCCCTACATACCTGTTTCGAAACCCTGATTCTTGTTTAGACCTTAGTAAGACGCCAAGTAGATTTTTTGATAGAGGAACCGTGGAAAACAGATTTCTTCTTTTTTCTTAGCAAGAGACCATGTAGTTTCCTGTATATGAGGACTGCTATTACACACATTCATGCTTCGAATCCATGATTCTTCTTTAGGCGTCAGCAAGATGTCTTGTAGAGCTTTAGGACTGAGGAATCGTCTAACCCAGATTCCTTATTTTTAGCAACAGTCGTGCAGATGCCTGTATATGAGTACTCCCTTTCCCAGATACATGCGTCAAAAACCTGATGCTTGTTTGGACCTTAGGAAGACGCCGTGAAGTTTTTTGGGGATTGAGAACACATGTCACGCAAATTCTTTATTTTTTCTAAGAAAAGTCTGTGCAGTTACC
>NW_007160897.1:0-747 GCF_000164805.1 Carlito syrichta | reverse complement strand
GTATATGAGGATTCATTTCCCTAGATTATGCTTCAAAACCAAAATTCATATTTAGGCCTTAACATGAAACACTGAGGTTTTGGGGATTGCGGACACATGTAAACCAGATTCCTTATTCTTCCTTAGCCATAGATAGCGCAGTGTCCTGTATATGAGGACACCCATTTTCCAGATTACTACAGAGCAAACCTGATTGATGGCTATCTCTTAGCAAGGCACTCTGTAGGTTTTTGTGATGGAGGACTCGTGTAACCAAGATTCCTTATTCTTCCATAGCAACAGGTCGTGTTGTGTTCTGTCCTTGAGACTCCCATTAATGAAATTCCTGTTACATTCTCAGCAAGAAGCTGAGACATTTCCTGGTGACCTAGAATTCGAGTTGCTTGGATATCAAGAGAAAACTCCCATAAAGTTCTTGTGGAATTGGAACCCAAGATTCCGGGTTCCTTTTCAAAAGGCACACTAAAATGTCGCAACATAGAATTCCAGATTGCTGATTAAACCTTATCAAGAGAACTTGTCGATTTAGGCGATTGGGAACTCCAAGAACCGCATTGCCTTTCCGTTCTCAGCAAGATGCCCTGATTTTCCCTGTCGATGTGGATTCCAAAATTCTGTATACAAAAATGCAGATTCCCAGATGTTTCTTAGGGAGGTAGAATCCATAATTCCTGGTTACATTTTAAAAATTCGTACTAAATATTTGGCAACTACAAATTCTCGGCCTCTCTGGAAATAAAAGTACAA
>NW_007160896.1:2045-3134 GCF_000164805.1 Carlito syrichta | reverse complement strand
TTTACGTACTAAATTCAAGTAAAAAAAGATAAAAGCTATCCTTTACATTGCTCTGCAATATTTTTCTGAAAGTTCTACATAACCCAGTAAGACTAGCAAAAGTAATAAAAGTAAAAAATTTGGGAAAAAAGAATTTACATTGTCATTATTTGTTGACTATATGATTCCCCACTTTTAAAAGCACCTACCAAAGTAAGAAAAGTTAAAAGAGGTTTCTTTCTTTCTTTGTTTTTGAGTTGGAGTCTCACTCTGTCTTCCAGGTTGGAGTGCAGTGGCACACTCACAGCCACCCAAGCATCAACCTGTTGGGCTCTGGTGATCCTCAGATTCAGCCTTCCAAGTAGCTGGAATTATAGGCACATGTTACCACATCAAGTTAATTTTTGATCTATTGTAGAGATAATTTCTCACCAAGTTGCCCAAGCTGGTCTTGACTCTTGCGGGCTCAGGCAATCCACTCACCTCAGCCTCCCAAAGTGCTGGGATTACAGGCTGAGCCACAGAGCCTGGCCAAAAAGTGATTTCAATAAAATATATCAATTTAATTACAGTATCAACAAATTGTTAGAAAAATATGATTTCACAAAATTACAGTCATGCATTACATTTTGGTCAGTGGCAGACCCCATATACAACAGTGGTACCATAAGACTATAATGGAGCTCAAAAATTCTTATTGCCTAGTGACATTGTAACTGTCATAATACTGTAGAGTAACATTCATATGTTTGTGGTAGCACCGATGTGAACAAATCTACTGCACTGTCAGTCCTATAAAAGCATTGCATATACAATTATGTACAGTATATAAGTTAATGACAAGTGATTGGTTTATGTTTTCACTATACTATACTTTTTATTGTTACTTTAGAGTATACTCTTTCAACTTAAATTTTTCAAAAGTTAACAGTAAAACAGCCTCAGATAAGTCTTTCTGGAAATATTGCAGATAAAGGCATTGCTATCACAGAAGCTGGCAGTTTCATGAATATTATTGCCCCTGAAGACCTCCCAATATGACAAGATGTGGAGGTGGAAGACAGTGATGTTGGTAATCTTGATCCTGTGTAGGTCTGGGCTAATGTATGT
>NW_007160896.1:0-851 GCF_000164805.1 Carlito syrichta | reverse complement strand
GGAGTACAAATTTATTTAACATTAATGATCACTACCTGCTTGCTGAATATTATTTCCCTTTAGCAAAAGTTTATTGGGAGCCTGGCAGTAGAGGTTGCATTAGATGCTTATTTAAATTTACAACACCCTTATTAGAAAAAAGTATTCCCGTTTTATGAATAAGAAAACTGGCCCAAGGAGATTAAATAATCTAGTCAAGATCTCATAGTTAATAAGTGGCAGCAGAGTTTCCTGTCTGGTCCGTCTTGTTCAGCATTCCATCCTTCTTGTACAGTAGTATCCTTTGGCAAGACTGACCAGCAGTGCAAGTCAACTTGAAGTATGCTTAAAGAGCTATAAATTCAATATCAATTTGGTTTAAATTTGATTAAATAAATCTTGTTAATATTTTATAAGACATAAATTAATGCTCTCTAAACAGCACATTTAAGCACATCAGCCACCATAAACTGCATCAACAAGATCACTTTCTTTAATCCTAAAAATAAATAAGGAAACTGTTCTTCCTCTCTTCCCCAATTGCATATCTCAATTTTGTTGTTGTTGTTGTTGTTTTGTTTTTGTTTTTCTTTGAGAAAAGTTTTTATGACCAATCTTATTCAGGGTCATAGAATTTTCTCAATGCTTTTTCCCATAGTAGGCTTTCTGAGAGGAAGTCATTTATTCTTGAAGTTAGGGAGACCAACACCAAGCTTGGGTCTGAGTTGGAATTTCCTGAACTATAAACCCTATGATGGTTTTAAAATTTACTAATCCTACTTTATTATTGCTCAAATATTATTCAACAATACTTGGCTGTTATTTTAGAAGGAGTAGACACTGGAAGCAAGAAGGTATATTGACAATATATG
>NW_007160895.1:0-994 GCF_000164805.1 Carlito syrichta | reverse complement strand
GTGCCCAGAAGAACTGCTCAGAGGATGGGCTCCAAGCCAGTTGGCCGTGTTGGGAAGGCTGCTTAGAGGAAGCCATAGCTCGGCTGAGACCCATGCGGAAGCAGGAGGGAAGCAGGAGGGGAAGAGGCAAGGCTCTGCATCTTGGTTGGGTTTGAGGCTCACAGGGGTGCGGGCTTGTCAGCACCCAAGAGGGGTCCTCCTCAGATGAGTGCACGCTGCTGGGTGCAGGTGTGACCGTGTGGGAACAGCAGCCATACACACACACCTGTGGGCAAGCATTTAGAATGAAGCATGCTGATGTCTGCGACTCCCAGTGCGTACAAAACTAAGATCAGTTGACGGATGGATAGAGGGCAGGACAGGCCATGAGGAATCCAGCCAACTGTCCATGGTAGGGGCGAGGTGTTGGGTAAGTGGATGGTCAGAGGATAATTGTTTCACCTTTCCTGGATGCTTGACAGTTTTCCTAAGAAATGTGATGCAGAAAGGAGACGGGGCAAGATGGCGACGGCATAGGTGAACTTGTGAGATTCTCTGAACGGACCAAGACTGCAAACTGCTGAATAGACAGACTGTAAAACAGAGGGAAAAGTGAACAAAACCAGAAGACCCTCATAAGGAAGAACAGGTCATTGCAGAAGAGAAATAAAAGCAACCCCACCTTCCCTCAAAAACAGAATTGAAGAGGGGGAGGGAAAGGGGTAAAGGGAGAAAAATCTACAGAAATGAAGAAAAACCAAAAGAAGAGTATGGGTCTCTCCCAGACGCCTGGGAGAGCAGACACTGAGAAAATTCACTTTGGAATACAAACAATGAAAAGTCCCCAGAATGAAGGGTCTCAAAATGCAAATGTAGATATCAAAACAATAATGGAGAGACTAAAAAGAATTGAGGAGACACAAGAAGAAACTAGGAAGGAGCTGATATCTGAGATAACAGTAATAAAGAATACTGTGAATGAAATAAATAACAAATTGATAAGCATGGAAAGCAG
>NW_007160894.1:0-1009 GCF_000164805.1 Carlito syrichta | reverse complement strand
TTCACTGATAGTCTTGCCAGATCCCAGATGTCATGTGGGCAAAGACATTTTGCAGAGGAACACACACAGCCTCACACATGTGAAGAGAATGCCTAAGCATACCCTTTGTACTGGCCACTTCCCTATACCCTTAATCCCTTCCATCTCTTACTTGTCTTTTCTCTTTCTTCTGGAACACAGTTTCTCTACTAAAGGTATCTTGTTCTCTAGAAAGCTCTGTTTTTTTGACAGTAAGTGTAAAAGGAGGCTTGATTCAGTTGATTATCCAAACAGCTAAGGGAACATTTAGCTCAGAGTCTGAGGACAGTGTTCGGCCCCAGGAGAAAGTCAGTTTCAGAGCAGTCAGTGCAGCTGTTTTCTTATCATGTTCCTGGTTCCCAACTGGAAGTGATTTAAACTCCTCATGTTGCCTTGGGATTGAAGAAAACAAACATGAATCAAAGCCATGTATTTCAAATGCAGAAAACTAAAATAAAATTTCTTAGCAAGGATGAAAATGTAATCTGGAAATGAAAATCAGAGAATAGCTAGAAGCAAAATGTGAAAGTTCATCATTCATTCTTCTGTTGTCAATAAAAGTCTTTCCAGACACACGGAAGAGAATTCACATGTAACCTATTAGCATTCCCCTATATGACTTCATCTAACACTCTCTTCCAGGCATGTGTTAATATTCCTCATTACAGGCACAAAAATGCAGACTTAGAGAGAGTAATCCTTTGCTCAAAATTATACAATTGCAAGATATTGGTTTCACGAAAACACAGATTTCTGCATTGCATGATAACAATATACCTCACTTATGAAATGTTAACTTGGTACAGTATGTTAACAATATAAAACATGTTTGGTTCATGAAAATATCTAAGAAGAAAACCTTTTAGAACTATTATAACCCTTACACCTCAGCCCTAAATGGAAATTGTCCTAAAAAAAAAATTGTCACAAAGGACTAAATTGCAAAATAATGGGCATAAGATTTAGTTCTAAATATGCCTGTTATTATCCA
>NW_007160893.1:0-691 GCF_000164805.1 Carlito syrichta | reverse complement strand
TGAAACCCTCTCCCCTCATGTCTGTGCTGAGACCTCTTGGAAGCTGCTGACTCAGTCTCGGACCCTCAGTCCTCAGAAATTCCCCAAATGTCTGCATCTTGCTCTGGGTTCTGCCAGTTCTGTTCAACCCTTGCTTCCTCAAAGGCTAGGGCAGGCAAAGGTCTGTCCGACTCATCGATGAAACTATTTCCACACGATGGCGCTGTGACTCAAGAGGACGCTAACAGGCCTGCCTGACACCCGCCCATCAACTTGGAATAAAGGGTGCCATCAAACTCTCCTCCCTGTGATCCACCTTCAGTTTTTTTCTCCCTGAGCTCAACAAAGTTCCAGACACTTGGAAGGCTGAGCTGGAAGAGTCGCCCGAGCCCAGGAGTTGGAGGCCGCAGTGTCTGTGACCGTCTACTCTGTGCGACAGAGTTAGACTCTGACTCTAACAATCAAACCACAAAATAAAATTTTAAAAAACTTTGAAAAATGAAACATGAATAATGTTGGAAAAATCATGAAGAAAGAGGCATTGCGTATGTTTATACTGTTAGAAGTGTGAGTTAGGCTTTACAATTGTGAAACACTGTGGGGTTAGCTGTTCATGTGCTAACAGCCTACAGTATAGAATCTGCAATCTTAGGAATACATTTGAGAGAAATCATCCCCTATGTAAAGAAAACAGATGGACTATAATAGTTAG
>NW_007160892.1:0-916 GCF_000164805.1 Carlito syrichta | reverse complement strand
CTCGGACCCTCAGTCCTCAGAAATTCCCCAGATGTCTGCATCTTGCTCTGGGTTCTGCCAGTTCTGTTCAACCCTTGCTTCCTCAAAGGCTAGGGCAGGCAAAGGTCTGTCCGACTCATCGATGAAACTATTTCCTCACGATGGCGCTGTGACTCAAGAGGACGCTAACAGGCCTGCCTGACACCCGCCCATCAACTTGGAATAAAGGGTGCCATGAAACTCTCCTCCCTGTGATCCACCTTCAGTTTTTTTCTCCCTGAGCTCAACAAAGTTCCAGACACTTGGAAGGCTGAGCTGGAAGAGTCGCCCAAGCCCAGGAGTTGGAGGCTGCAGTGTCTGTGACCGTCTACTCTGTGCGACAGAGTTAGACACGGCCTCTAACAATCAAACTCCAAAATAATATTTTTAAAAACTTTGAAAAATGAAACATGAATAATGTTGGAAAAATCATGAAGAAAGAAGCATTGTGTATGTTTATACTGTTAGAAGTGTGAGTTAGGCTTTACAATTGTGAAACACTGTGGGGTTAGCTGTTCATGTGCTAACAGCCTACAGTATAGAAACTGCAATCTTAGGAATACATTTGAGAGAAATCATCCCCTATGTAAAGAAAAGAGATGGACTATAATAGTTATGACATCATAGTTTCAGAGCTACGTTCTCAAAACCATACAAATGTTCATCCACGAGTTTCAAAAACATATTTGAGGGTCATCAGAAAATGATGAAATATGAATAACGTACATTCCAATGGTTGCATGTAGGAAACTAAATTTTTCTCAAAACGAAATTCATGCTTACCATGATATGACCTCCTATACTGCGATAAAAGAGGTAAAACAAGCTACTTTTTTGGAAATACAGGCAAATAGGCTAAAATGAGGTTAAAATATTATACCTTGATACTTAAGTTAAG
>NW_007160891.1:0-5528 GCF_000164805.1 Carlito syrichta | reverse complement strand
CCCCAGATTTCTGCATCCTGCTCTGGGTCCTGCCAGTTCTGTTCAACCCTTGCTTCCTCAATGGCTAGGGCAGGCAAAGGTCTGTCCGACTCATCTATGAAACTGTTTAATCATGATGGCGCTGTGGCTCAAGAGGACGCAAACAGGCCTGTCTGACACCCGCCCATCAACTTGGAAAAAAAGGTGCCATCAAACTCTCCTCCCTGTGATCCACCTTCAGTTTTTTTCTCCCTGAGCTCAACAAAGTTCCAGACACTTGGAAGGCTGAGCTGGAAGAGTCGCCCGAGCCCAGGAGTTGGAGGCTGCAGTGTCTGTGACCGTCTACTCTGTGCGACAGAGTTAGACTCTGACTCTAACAATCAAACCACAAAATAAAATTTTAAAAAACATTGAAAAATGAAAAATGAATAATGTTGGAAAAATCATGAAGAAAGAGGCATTGTGTATGTTTATACTGTTAGAAGTGTGAGTTAGGCTTTACAATTGTGAAACACTTTGGGGTTAGCTGTTCATGTGCTAACAACCTACAGTATAGAAACTGCAATCTTAGGAATACATTTGAGAGAAAACATCCCCTATTTAAAGAAAAGAGATGGACTATAATAGTTATGACATCATACTTTCAGAGCTACGTTCTCAAAACGATACAAATGTTCATCCACGAGTTTCAAAAACATGTTTGAGGGTCATCAGAAAATGACGAAATATGAATAACGTACATTCACATGGTTGCATGTAGGAAACCAAATTTTTATCAAAACCAAATTCATGCTTACCATGATATGACCTCATATACTGCGATAAAAGAAGTAAAACAAGCTACTTTTTTGGAAATACAGTCAAATAGGCCAAAATGAGGTTAAAATACTATACCTTGATAATTAAGTTAATATTTACCTTCACCTAAATGCCAGAAATTTCGTTTCTTTAGTAAGATAGTAAGCATAAAAAGAACAATATTATTATGATTTTGGTATGCATCCTCCATTAAAAACTTAAGGTTATATGATTGAAAACTTAGAGAATATAATGAAGAAACTTATACCCCTTTACTAATGAATATAGAAAAGGCCAAAATCACCTCAATTGCTATTTCTAACAATAGGCACAACAGTAGTGTTCTGTTTAACGTGGTTTTCACTAAGACTTTGTCATGCCTGAGTACATCAGTGGTATTCTTTGTTTTTACTTTGCGTGTGTCTGTCTTGTTTTGCTATCAGAGTAGTTCTGGGCTCATATAGTCAGTTGGGAATTATGTCTGCCTCTTCGAATTTTGTGAAGAGTTTAAATGAAACTTATATTTCCTTTAAAACTGCTTGGAAAAATTCAGCTGTGAAGCCATCAGGCCCTAGGCTCTTTTTTCCTCCCTCTCTATTTTCTTCATCTTGCTTTCTGCTTTATTTTGTTTAGTTTTGTTTTTTGAGTTGGGCTCCCCATCTGTTGCAGGCTGAAGGGCAGTGCACTGACCATTCTTCTGCTTTGGATCCTCTGCTTTATTTTACACAAAACTATTTGTTGAGTCAAAGATTGACTGAATGATGAGCCTTCACTCTTCAAGGGAATGTTGGTGCCCGCTGACTACCTAAAGAGGTTACAATTATGAAAATGGCTTACGTAATCCTATGATCGCAAGACACAGAGTGAAGTAAAGAATAATGACGCCACTGGATGGAAATCAGGGGGAAAATCCAAATAGGTTTACTGAAAAGAACTAAAGAAGTCTTTTATTCTCAGTGAAGTGTTCTAATGCTTTCAAATATATCTTCCACATTACTTCCCATAATTCCAAAGAAGGCCAATCCTATCAAGCTTTCCCATTTTCCTTTCTTGCTGCTCCTCCCTATTTCCTCAAACACAATGGGTCGAAGGACCCACTGTCAAGTGATTCGAGCCTGTGTCCTGATTAATTATCCTACATGGGAGTTCAAACGTCGACTGAACTTCTATGGCAGAATAGCATAGAATAATAATAGAGACACTTGGACTTGAATATGTTGTATCTTTTGCTCTTGTGCCAGCATGAGCTCCATGGAGCTCTTTCACACCATTACACAGAAAATGGCGTGAGGTCTAAGAGCTAAGCCTGATCCAGTGAAGGCTGCTCTTGAGAACAGTGCCCAGGAAAGGAGGGACCTGGAGCCATACCAGACTGACAGTCAGTCACCCAGGTGTCATGGAGCAAGTTCCGCGGGAGGGCCATGACCGGAACGGGAAGCAGAGGCAGTTAAAGGAAGGATGTAGCTTCTGATACAAATCTCCATGTGATACGAAATTGGAGTTTGCAGATCGCACACAAATATAACATTAGAAAAGAGAAACGGGCAAGAATCATCTCTACAATACAACCAAAAATTAGCCGGGCGTGGTAGCACGCGCCTGTAATAAGAGCTACTTAGAAGGCTGAAGTTGCAGGATCGCCGGAGCCCAGCGGGTCGAGGCTGCGGTGGCCGGGAGCGGCCACTACACTCCAGTGTGGGCGACAGAGTGAGACTCCATCTCCAAACCATAACAGAAAATAGCCAGGTTCCGTGACTCAGCCTGTAATCCTGCGATTGAGGAGGCTGCGGGGAGAGGACAACTTAAGCCCGCAGGTTCGAGACCCACCTGGGCAACTTGGGGAGTCCTCATCTCTACAATAAATCAAAAAATCACCCGGGCGGGGTCGCACATGCCGGTAATGCCACCTCCTCGGAAGGCTGAAGCGGAAGGATCAATGGAGCCCAGCAGGTCGAGGTGGCGGTGGCCGGGAGAAGCCACAGCATTTTGGTCCGGATCACAGAGTGAGACTCCAACTCAGCCCAGAGCCCACGGTACAGAGAAATGTAAACTGTTATTTGCAGGAGTGGAACTATGGACTTAAGAAAATTTTACTGAAACCTGCTAGTTATTAATGATGAATGTTTCTTTGCCTTAAATGGTGGACAAACAAACTCTTCGACAACGAAAATATGAAATTCAAATTTGCCAGTGTAAATTATATTCAGATGAAAAAACATGCAGTAATATCCCTAAAAATTGTTGTACTCTGTGCCAGGTAACAGCAGCTATCTCAATCGACCCTGTACAAATGAGGAGATGGGGGGAATCTAAGCCGAGGAATATCAAAACATCATAGATATATGCTTCATCTTCTTCTTTCTGACCTGTCTTCTTCCTCCCATGTTTTTAAAACACTTTCCACTTTTTGTAAAATTATGTACTCAAAAGTGAACAATTTAAAACTGAATCCTAAAGTGAACAAACACAGTTTCGCAGATTCGTGCTCTACAACAGTACATTGAAGGAGTTTATGAAATGTGCCTTTCGGTGTGGAAGAGAGAGGCTCAAAGGTAGAAGTCACATACCCACTGTCCTATGCAGTGGGCCATGACTTGGCTAGGAGGATGTGGATCGACTTAAGGGTTACCATTTCAGCATCTCTTTCATCATGATCTCTTGCTGTTAATGGCGATTTCATTCCTTGCCTTTTCTCTTGGTGTTGGCACCGGGAGCGCATCTCCAACCGTCCTTTGTAACATTTAGTAGCCTTAACAAATCCTCCTTGCTCCTGTGGAAAGCTTCCTCATGTTGTTATTCAGAGGAAATGAACCAGTCAGTGGGACTCTGTTGCCTCATAGCACCCAGCTCAATTTTGGTTGAAAAGAGAAAAGATAGTAGTGAATTGAAGAAAAGGGAACACATGACAAGGTATATTCTCACAAAATCAAGTCTGCAGCCATTCAGGGGAGTAGAAGAGAGGACAGGGCAGAAACAAAGAGTAGATTTCCCATTATGCCTTTGCTTCTAAAGTTAAGATGCTGGACGCTATCATCCAGTGGCTGTGGAAGAAAAACTTGATCAATCACCGGTCCCAGTTATGAGTTTGCTGTAGGAGGATAAAGAAGACTGTTTTCTGATGCTTTAGAATCAGCTTATGAGCTACTTGGCTTTAGCCAAAAGACTTTTCAGTCTTAGATGGAAAACTGAATTCAGAATACTAGAACCTAGCTGGGAGAGAAGGAGGCCAATCCAGGAGTAAAGGCATCAGGAAGAGGATAAAGCCAGGTCATGTATATGGCCAGTTCTCCAGGTGATAACTAGTCGTGGGTCTTATCATTTTCAGGCAAAACTTGGAATGATTTGTCAGTTAACCTCTGAGCCCGACACGGTGGCGTGCATCTCAAATACCTTCCAGCTAAAAGGAAGGGTGAGACGGGGGCATAGCCTGAGTCCACCAGTTGCAGTCTGCGATGCCCATGAGCACCTCACTGCACTCTATCCTGGGCGACAAGAGTGAGAATTCACACACAAAAAGAAACAAGATGCCTACAACTCCTCGTACCCTGTTTTTATGGTAAATACCAAAAGGCCTGATCTTGACTGCAAATGGTATGCTCTAGAACTACTCAAACTCTGAGGAAACTGAAACCCTCTCCCCTCCTGTCTGTGCTGAGACCTCTTGGAAGCTGCTGACTCAGTCTCGGACCCTCAGTCCTCAGAAATTCCCCAGATGTCTGCATCTTGCTCTGGGTTCTGCCAGTTCTGTTCAACCCTTGCTTCCTCAAAGGCTAGGGCAGGCAAAGGTCTGTCCGACTCATCGATGAAACTATTTCCTCACGATGGCGCTGTGACTCAAGAGGACGCTAACAGGCCTGCCTGACACCCGCCCACCAACTTGGAATAAAGGGTGCCATCAAACTCTCCTCCCTGTGATCCACCTTCAGTTTTTTTCTCCCTGAGCTCAACAAAGTTCCAGACACTTAGAAGGCTGAGCTGGAAGAGTCGCCCAAGCCCAGGAGTTGGAGGCTGCAGTGTCTGTGACCGTCTACTCTGTGCGACAGAGTTAGACACTGACTCTAACAATCAAACTCCAAAATAATATTTTTAAAAACTTTGAAAAATGAAACATGAATAATGTTGGAAAAATCATGAAGAAAGAAGCATTGTGTATGTTTATACTGTTAGAAGTGTGAGTTAGGCTTTACAATTGTGAAACACTGTGGGGTTAGCTGTTCATGTGCTAACAGCCTACAGTATAGAAACTGCAATCTTAGGAATACATTTGAGAGAAATCATCCCCTATGTAAAGAAAAGAGATGGACTATAATAGTTATGACATCATAGTTTCAGAGCTACGTTCTCAAAACCATACAAATGTTCATCCACGAGTTTCAAAAACATATTTGAGGGTCATCAGAAAATGATGAAATATGAATAACGTACATTCCAATGGTTGCATGTAGGAAACTAAATTTTTCTCAAAACGAAATTCATGCTTACCATGATATGACCTCCTATACTGCGATAAAAGAGGTAAAACAAGCTACTTTTTTGGAAATACAGGCAAATAGGCTAAAATGAGGTTAAAATATTATACCTTGATACTTAAGTTAATATTTACCTTCATCTAAATGCCAGAAATTTCGTTTCTTTAGTCAGATAGTAAGCATAAAAAGAACAATTTTATTATGATTTTGGTATGCTTCCTCCATTAAAACTTAAGTTATATGATTGCAAACTTAGAAGAATATAATGAAGAACTTATACCC
>NW_007160890.1:0-664 GCF_000164805.1 Carlito syrichta | reverse complement strand
TTGAGAGAAATCATCCCTTATGTAAAGAAAAGAGATGGACTATAATAGTTATGACATCATAGTTTCAGAGCTACGTTCTCAAAACCATACAAATGTTCATCCACGAGTTTCAAAAACATATTTGAGGGTCATCAGAAAATGATGAAATATAAATAACGTACATTCCAATGGTTGCATGTAGGAAACTAAATTTTTCTCAAAACGAAATTCATGCTTACCATGATATGACCTCCTATACTGCGATAAAAGAGGTAAAACAAGCTACTTTTTTGGAAATAGAGGCAAATAGGCTAAAATGAGGTTAAAATATTATACCTTGATACTTAAGTTAATATTTACCTTCATCTAAATGCCAGAAATTTCGTTTCTTTAGTCAGATAGTAAGCATAAAAAGAACAATTTTATTATGATTTTGGTATGCTTCCTCCATTAAAAACTTAAGGTTATATGATTGCAAACTTAGAGAATGTAATGAAGAAACTTATACCCCTTTACTAATGAATATAGACACGGCCAATATCACCTCAATTCCTATTTCTAACAATAGGCACAAAAGCAGTGTTCTGTTTAACTTGGTTTTCGCTAAGACTTTGTCATGCCTGTGTACATCAGTGATATTGGTCTGTGGTATTATTTGTTTTTACTTTGCGTGTGTCTGGCTTGG
>NW_007160889.1:0-798 GCF_000164805.1 Carlito syrichta | reverse complement strand
TGAAGGGCAGTGCACTGACCATTTATCTGCTTTTGGATCCTCTGCTTTATTTTACACAAAAACTATTTGCTGAGTCAAAGAAGGGGTGAATCATGAGCCTTCACTCTTCAAGGGAATGTTGGTGCCCTAAAGAGGTTACATTTATGAGAATGGCTTAGGTAATCCTATGATCGCAAGACACAGAGTGAAGTAAAGACTAATGACGCCACTGGATGGAAATCAGGGGGAAAATCCAAATAGGTTTACTGAAAAGAACTAAAGAAGTCTTTTATTCTCAGTGAAGTGTTCTAATGCTTTCAAATACATCTTCCACATTACTTCCCATAATTTCAAAGAAGGCCAATCCTATCAAGCTTTCCCATTTTCCTTTCTTGCTGCTCCTCCCGATTTCCTCAAACACAATGGGTCGAAGTGATTCGAGCCTGGGTCCTGATTAATTATCCTACATGGGAGTTCAAACGTCGACTGAACTTCTATGGCAGAATAGCATAGAATAATTATAGAGACACTTGGACTTGAGTATGTTGTATCTTTTGCTCTTGTGCCAGCATGAGCTCCATGGAGCTCTTTCACACCATTACACAGAAGAAGGTGTGAGGTCTAGGAGCTAAGCCTGATCCAGTGAAGGCTGCTTCTGAGAGCAGTGCCCAGGAAAGGAGGGACCTGGAGCCATTCCACACTGACAGTCAGTCACCCAGGTGTCATGGAGCAAGTTCCGCGGAAGGGCCATGACCGGAACGGGAAGCAGAAGGCAGTTAAGGAAGGATGTAGCTTCTGATGACAAATCTCCAATGTGAT
>NW_007160888.1:0-760 GCF_000164805.1 Carlito syrichta | reverse complement strand
CCCAGCATGAGCTCCATGGAGCTCTTTCACACCATTACACAGAAGAAGGTGTGAGGTCTAGGAGCTAAGCCTGATCCAGTGAAGGCTGCTTCTGAGAGCAGTGCCCAGGAAAGGAGGGACCTGGAGCCATTCCACACTGACAGTCAGTCACCCAGGTGTCATGGAGCAAGTTCCGCGGAAGGGCCATGACCGGAACGGGAAGCAGAAGGCAGTTAAGGAAGGATGTAGCTTCTGATGACAAATCTCCAATGTGATACGAAATTGGAGTTTGCAGATCGCACACAAATATTATATTAGAAAAGAGAAACGGGCAAGAATCATCTCTACAATACATCCAAAAATTAGCCGGGCGTGGTAGCACGCTCCGGTATTTAGAGCTACTTAGAAGGCTGAAGTTGAAGGATCGGCGGAGCCCAGCGGGTCGAGGCTGCGGTGTCCGGGAGCGGCCACTGCACTCCAGTGTGGGCGACAGAATGAGACTCCATCTCCAAACCATAACAGAAAATAGCCAGGTTCCCTGACTCAGCCTGTAATCCTGCGATTGAGGAGGCTGCGGGGAGAGGACAACTTAAGCCCGCGGGTTCGAGACAAACCTGGGCAACTTGGGGAGTCCTCATCTCTACAATAAATCAAAAAATCAGCCTGGCGTGGTCGCACATGCCTGTAAGGCCAGCTCCTCGGAAGGCTGAAGCGGAAGGATCAATGGAGCCCAGCAGGTCGAGGTTTGCGGTGACCTTCAAAGGCCACTGCATTCCGGTGC
>NW_007160887.1:0-929 GCF_000164805.1 Carlito syrichta | reverse complement strand
AATATGACATTAGAAAAGAGAAACGGGCAAGAATCATCTCTACAATACATCCAAAAATTAGCCGGGCGTGGTAGCACGCTCCGGTATTTAGAGCTACTTAGAAGGCTGAAGTTGAAGGATCGGCGGAGCCCAGCGGGTCGAGGCTGCGGTGTCCGGGAGCGGCCACTGCACTCCAGTGTGGGCGACAGAATGAGACTCCATCTCCAAACCATAACAGAAAATAGCCAGGTTCCCTGACTCAGCCTGTAATCCTGCGATTGAGGAGGCTGCGGGGAGAGGACAACTTAAGCCCGCGGGTTCGAGACAAACCTGGGCAACTTGGGGAGTCCTCATCTCTACAATAAATCAAAAAATCAGCCTGGCGTGGTCGCACATGCCTGTAATGCCAGCTCCTCGGAAGGCTGAAGCGGAAGGATCAATGGAGCCCAGCAGGTCGAGGTTGCGGTGGCCGGGAGAGGCCACTGCATTCCGGTGCGGATCACAGAGTGAGACTCCAACTCAGCCCAGAGCCCACGGTACAGAAAAATGTGAACGGTTGTTTGCTGGAGTGGAACTATGGCCTTAAAAACATTTTACTGAAACCTGCTACTTATTAATGATGAATGGTTCTTTGCCTTAAATGGTGGACAACCAAACTCTTCGACAACCAAAATATGAAATTCAAATTTCCAAGTGTAAAGTATATTCAGATGAAAAAACATGCAGTAATATCCATAAGAATTGTTGTACTCTGTGCCAGGTAACAGCAGTTATCTCAATCTACCCTGTACAATTGTGGAGATGGGGGGAATCTAAGCTACGGGATATCAAAACATCGTAGATATATGCTTCATCTTCTTCTTTATGACCTGTCTTCCTCCTCCCATGTTTTTAAAACACTTTTCTCTTTTTGTAAAATTATGTACTCAAAAGTGAACAATTTAAACCTG
>NW_007160886.1:0-866 GCF_000164805.1 Carlito syrichta | reverse complement strand
TGGGACTGTGTTGCCTAATAGCACCCAGCTCAATTTTGGTTCAAAAGAGAAAAGATAGTAGTGAATTGAAGAAAAGGGAACACATGACAAGGTATATTCTCACAAAATCAAGTCTGCAGCCATTCAGGGGAGTAGAAGAGAGGACAGGGACACAAACAAAGAGTAGATTGCCCATTATTCCTTTGCTTCTAAAGTTAAGATGCTGGGCTCTAGCATCCAGTGGCTGTGGAAGAAAAACTTGACCAATCACAGGTCCCAGTTATGAGTATGCTGTAGGAGGATAAAGAAGACTGTTTTCTGATGCTTTAGAATCAGCTTATGAGCTACTTGGCTTTAGCCAAAAGACTTTTCAGTCTTAGATGGAAAACTGAATTCAGACTACTAGAACCTAGCTGGGAGAGAAGGAGGCCAAGCCAGGAGTAAAGGCATCAGGAAGAGGATAGAGCCAGGTCATGTATATGGCCAGTTCTCCAGGTGATAACTAGTCGTGGGTCTTATCATTTTCAGGCACAACTTGGAATGATTTGTCAGTTAACCTGTGAGCCCGACACGGTGGCGTGCATCTCAAATACCTTCCAGCTACAAGCAAGGGTGAGTCGGGGGCATAGCCTGAGTCCACCAGTTGGAGTCTGCGATGCCCATGAGCACCTCACTGCACTCTAGCCTGGGCGACAAGAGTGAGAATTCACACAAAAGAAGAAACAAGATGCCTACAACTCCTCGTACCCTGTTTCTATGGTAAATACCACAAGGCCTGATCTTGACTGCAAATGGTATGCTCTAGAACTACTCAAACTCTGAGTCAACTGAAACCCTTTCCCCCTCCTGTCTGTGCTGAGACCTCTTGGAAGCTGCTGACTCAGGCT
>NW_007160885.1:0-822 GCF_000164805.1 Carlito syrichta | reverse complement strand
CGCACAACTTGGAATGATTTGTCAGTTAACCTGTGAGCCCGACACGGTGGCGTGCATCTCAAATACCTTCCAGCTACAAGGAAGGGTGAGTCGGGGGCATAGCCTGAGTCCACCAGTTGGAGTCTGCGATGCCCATGAGCACCTCACTGCACTCTAGCCTGGGCGACAAGAGTGAGAATTCACACAAAAGAAGAAACAAGATGCCTACAACTCCTCGTACCCTGTTTCTATGGTAAATACCACAAGGCCTGATCTTGACTGCAAATGGTATGCTCTAGAACTACTCAAACTCTGAGTCAACTGAAACCCTTTCCCCCTCCTGTCTGTGCTGAGACCTCTTGGAAGCTGCTGACTCGGTCTCGATCCCTCAGTCCTCAGAAATTCCCCAGATTTCTGCATCTTGCTCTGGGTCCTGCCAGTTCTGTTCAACCCTTGCTTCCTCAAAGGCTAGGGCAGGCAAAGGTCTGTCCGACTCATCGATGAAACTATTTCCTCACGATGGCGCTGTGACTCAAGAGGACGCTAACAGGCCTGCCTGACACCCGCCCATCAACTTGGAAAAAAAGGTGCCATCAAACTCTCCTCCCTGTGATCCACCTTCAGTTTGTTTCTCCCTGAGCTCAACAAAGTTCCAGACACTTGGAAGGCTGAGCTGGAAGAGTCGCCCGAGCCCAGGAGTTGGAGGCCGCAGTGTCTGTGACCGTCTACTCTGTGCGACAGAGTTAGACTCTGACTCTAACAATCAAACCACAAATAAAATTTTAAAAACTTTGAAAATGAAACATGAATAATGTTGGAAAATCATGAAGAAGAGGCATTGCG
>NW_007160884.1:0-844 GCF_000164805.1 Carlito syrichta | reverse complement strand
TTGTCAGTTAACCTGTGAGCCCGACACGGTGGCGTGCATCTCAAATACCTTCCAGCTACAAGGAAGGGTGAGTCGGGGGCATAGCCTGAGTCCACCAGTTGGAGTCTGCGATGCCCATGAGCACCTCACTGCACTCTAGCCTGGGCGACAAGAGTGAGAATTCACACAAAAGAAGAAACAAGATGCCTACAACTCCTCGTACCCTGTTTCTATGGTAAATACCACAAGGCCTGATCTTGACTGCAAATGGTATGCTCTAGAACTACTCAAACTCTGAGTCAACTGAAACCCTTTCCCCCTCCTGTCTGTGCTGAGACCTCTTGGAAGCTGCTGACTCGGTCTCGATCCCTCAGTCCTCAGAAATTCCCCAGATTTCTGCATCTTGCTCTGGGTCCTGCCAGTTCTGTTCAACCCTTGCTTCCTCAAAGGCTAGGGCAGGCAAAGGTCTGTCCGACTCATCGATGAAACTATTTCCTCACGATGGCGCTGTGGCTCAAGAGGACGCTAACAGGCCTGCCTGACACCCGCCCATCAACTTGGAAAAAAAGGTGCCATCAAACTCTCCTCCCTGTGATCCACCTTCAGTTTGTTTCTCCCTGAGCTCAACAAAGTTCCAGACACTTGGAAGGCTGAGCTGGAAGAGTCGCCCGAGCCCAGGAGTTGGAGGCCGCAGTGTCTGTGACCGTCTACTCTGTGCGACAGAGTTAGACTCTGACTCTAACAATCAAACCACAAAATAAAATTTTAAAAAACTTTGAAAAATGAAACATGAATAATGTTGGAAAAATCATGAAGAAAGAGGCATTGCGTATGTTATACTGTTAGAAGTGTGAGTTAGGCTTTA
>NW_007160883.1:0-1019 GCF_000164805.1 Carlito syrichta | reverse complement strand
CGTGCATCTCAAATACCTTCCAGCTACAAGGAAGGGTGAGTCGGGGGCATAGCCTGAGTCCACCAGTTGGAGTCTGCGATGCCCATGAGCACCTCACTGCACTCTAGCCTGGGCGACAAGAGTGAGAATTCACACAAAAGAAGAAACAAGATGCCTACAACTCCTCGTACCCTGTTTCTATGGTAAATACCACAAGGCCTGATCTTGACTGCAAATGGTATGCTCTAGAACTACTCAAACTCTGAGTCAACTGAAACCCTTTCCCCCTCCTGTCTGTGCGGAGACCTCTTGGAAGCTGCTGACTCGGTCTCGATCCCTCAGTCCTCAGAAATTCCCCAGATTTCTGCATCTTGCTCTGGGTCCTGCCAGTTCTGTTCAACCCTTGCTTCCTCAAAGGCTAGGGCAGGCAAAGGTCTGTCCGACTCATCGATGAAACTATTTCCTCACGATGGCGCTGTGACTCAAGAGGACGCTAACAGGCCTGCCTGACACCCGCCCATCAACTTGGAAAAAAAGGTGCCATCAAACTCTCCTCCCTGTGATCCACCTTCAGTTTGTTTCTCCCTGAGCTCAACAAAGTTCCAGACACTTGGAAGGCTGAGCTGGAAGAGTCGCCCGAGCCCAGGAGTTGGAGGCCGCAGTGTCTGTGACCGTCTACTCTGTGCGACAGAGTTAGACTCTGACTCTAACAATCAAACCACAAAATAAAATTTTAAAAAACTTTGAAAAATGAAACATGAATAATGTTGGAAAAATCATGAAGAAAGAGGCATTGCGTATGTTTATACTGTTAGAAGTGTGAGTTAGGCTTTACAATTGTGAAACACTGTGGGGTTAGCTGTGCATGTGCTAACAGCCTACAGTATAGAAACTGCAATCTTAGGAATACATTTGAGAGAAATCATCCCCTATGTAAAGAAAGAGATGGACTATAATAGTTATGACATCATAGTTTCAGAGCTACGTTCTCAAAACCATACAAATCTTCATCCACGAGTTTCAAAAACATATTTGAGAGT
>NW_007160882.1:0-796 GCF_000164805.1 Carlito syrichta | reverse complement strand
CCTCTTGGAAGCTGCTGACTCGGTCTCGATCCCTCAGTCCTCAGAAATTCCCCAGATTTCTGCATCTTGCTCTGGGTCCTGCCAGTTCTGTTCAACCCTTGCTTCCTCAAAGGCTAGGGCAGGCAAAGGTCTGTCCGACTCATCGATGAAACTATTTCCTCACGATGGCGCTGTGACTCAAGAGGACGCTAACAGGCCTGCCTGACACCCGCCCATCAACTTGGAAAAAAAGGTGCCATCAAACTCTCCTCCCTGTGATCCACCTTCAGTTTGTTTCTCCCTGAGCTCAACAAAGTTCCAGACACTTGGAAGGCTGAGCTGGAAGAGTCGCCCGAGCCCAGGAGTTGGAGGCCGCAGTGTCTGTGACCGTCTACTCTGTGCGACAGAGTTAGACTCTGACTCTAACAATCAAACCACAAAATAAAATTTTAAAAAACTTTGAAAAATGAAACATGAATAATGTTGGAAAAATCATGAAGAAAGAGGCATTGCGTATGTTTATACTGTTAGAAGTGTGAGTTAGGCTTTACAATTGTGAAACACTGTGGGGGTTAGCTGTTCATGTGCTAACAGCCTACAGTATAGAAACTGCAATCTTAGGAATACATTTGAGAGAAATCATCCCCTATGTAAAGAAAAGAGATGGACTATAATAGTTATGACATCATAGTTTCAGAGCTACGTTCTCAAAACCATACAAATCTTCATCCACGAGTTTCAAAACATATTTGAGAGTCATCAGAAAATGACGAAATATGAATAACGTACATTCACATGGCTGCATGTAGGAAACCAA
>NW_007160881.1:0-1109 GCF_000164805.1 Carlito syrichta | reverse complement strand
AAATAACATGTCAATTTAAATAAAATGCTATAAACAGATGACTTGACATGGATAGAGAAGGTGTTAGTGAGTCAGAAATAAATTAAATAAAATGTACCTTAGAAACTAAAATAATATATAACATAGAAAATATGTCAAAAAATCTGAGCCCCAGAAGAAAGGTCTAGCATATGCTTATTTGTTGTTCCAAAAGAGAGAGAATAAGATAGTCAAATCATTTGAAATAATAATGGATGTCAAATAAACAATATAAAACTGTATATAAAATGAGATCATCCAGAGACAAAGACAAAAATTTTATCCAGAGTATTTTTATTCATGTTTTTTAAAAATACTTATGGCAATGAAATACATTTTAGAGAGTGAAAAAGTTTGATATGTCACACTTAGTTAAGCAGACTCAATATGATAGATTGTATTTCTTCTTTAATGTTTCCCTATCACCTAGAATGCAAAAAGTATAAGTGTAGAAATTTTGTCTCTGTTCACTTCTGTTCATTGTTTACTTAAAAGATTATGGCACAAAAGAGTCACTAAATATTTTTTTTTTTTTTTTTTTGTTTTAAATCATTAAAAATGTTTTAATAAACTCAAAAGGAGTAGATTATTCTCTATATATTTACATATATGCTTACCATTTCTATTTCTCTTCTTTTATTCTTGTTTCAAGTTTCCTTCAGGTATTATATTCCCTTTGTCTAAAAATGTCTTATAGTAATTATTTTAGAGCATGTCTGTATGCAATGAGTTTTCTTAACTGCTTTCATATTACTCCTTCATTTCTAAAGGATATTTTCATTGGATTTAAAATTCTGGGTAGATAGTTCTTTTTTCAACAATTAAAAAACTGCTACTTTCTTTTGGCCTTTTGGGGGGTTTTTTTGGTTTATTTTTATTTTTGTTTTAAATGAAAACATCCATAGTAATTTGAATCATTGCTCCCTTACAAGTGTTTCATCATTTATCTCTGCCTATTTTCTTTTTTTTTTTTTTTTTTTTTTTAAATTAATCAGTATTTTTATTATAGTTTTGTGGGGTACAGTTAAGGGTTAGGTGTACAATTTCGTTTCATTCAGACACCCTGTTGATAAGAGGTGTTTCCCAGCCCC
>NW_007160880.1:0-812 GCF_000164805.1 Carlito syrichta | reverse complement strand
CAGTGAAGTTTCCTGTATGTGACGACTTCCATTACGCAGATTTCAAATTCAAAAACCTGATTCGTGGTTACCTCTGAGGAAGACAGCCTGTAGCTTTTGGGAATGAGGACTCATGTAACCAAGATTCCTTATACTTCCTTAGCAATATGTCGTGTAGTTTCTTGTATATGACGACTCCCATTTTCCAGCTTCCCGCTTCACTCTGCATGATGCCAAGACAGCTCCTGGTGACCGAGAATTCCATTTGTTTGGATGTCAAGAGAAAGATTCTCATAATGTTTTTTGGGAACTGGAATCCAAGATTCCTGATTCCCCTTCACCAGACCTCCCCAAAATGTGGAATCCTCACGACCCAACATCCCAATTCCAACTTGCCTGACAACAAGAATTTTCTGTAGTTTCAGGTCACCTGAATCTAGGGATTTCGTACCAATATGCCTTTTGATTCTGGGGACCATGATTATTTTCGTAGATATTCCCAGGACAAAAAAGGATTTGTAGGGCCAGATTCTTGATTACTACTACAAGAGGACAAGAAAGTTCCTGTGGATCTGTAATGAAAGATTTAGCGTATCAACGGAGCAAGTATCTCTGAAAAAATGTAGGATCCCAGAAGCCCAGATTGCTGATTAAATCATATCAACAGGCCCTGGAGATTCTGGATAAAGAGAACTCCTAGAACCGGATATTGTTTTCGTTCTCAGCAAGATGACCTAATTTTCCCTGTCGATGTGTATTTCAACTCTGTATACAAAAGACAGATACCCAGAAATTTCCTAGGGTCGTGAATCAATGATTCCACGTTAACTTTA
>NW_007160879.1:0-635 GCF_000164805.1 Carlito syrichta | reverse complement strand
GAACACAACACGACCTGTTGCTATGGAAGAATAAGGAATCTTGGTTACACGATTCCTCCATCACAAAAACCTACAGAGCGTCTTGCTAAGAGATAGCCATCAATCAGGTTTTCTCAGTAAGAATCTGGATAATGGGTGTCCTCATATACAGGACACTGCACTGTCTATGGCTAAGGAAGAATAAGGAATCTGGTTTACACGTGTCCACAATCCCCAAAAAAACCACAGTGTTTCTTGTTAAGGCCTAAACACGAATTTTGGTTTTTGAAGCATATTCTAGGGAAATGAAATCCTCATATACAGGCAACTTCACCGACTTTTTGCAAGACAGATTAAGGAATCAGTGTGACATGTGTTCTCAACACCCAAAAAACTGCACGGCGTCTTCCTGAGGTCTAAACAAGCATCAGGGTTTCGATGCATGTATCTGGGAAAGGGAGTACTCATATACAGGCAAGTGCACGACTGTTTCTAAAAATAAGGAATCTGGGTTATACGAGTCCTCAGTCCTTAAACTCTGCAGGGCGTCTTGCTGACGGCTAAAGAAGAATCAGGGATTGGAGGCACGAATGTGTGTAATAGCAGTCTTCATATAAAGGAAATTAAATCCCTAAATTTCGGTTTGTACTTTTATT
>NW_007160878.1:0-842 GCF_000164805.1 Carlito syrichta | reverse complement strand
GGCGTCTTCCTGAGGTCTAAACAAGCATCAGGGTTTCGATGCATGTATCTGGGAAAAGGGAGTACTCATATACAGGCAAGTGCACGACTGTTTTCTAAAAATAAGGAATCTGGGTTATACGAGTCCTCAGTCCTTAAACTCTACAGGGCGTCTTGCTGACGGCTAAAGAAGAATCAGGGATTGGAGGCACGAATGTGTGTAATAGCAGTCTTCATATAAAGGAAATTAAATCCCTAAATTTCGGTTTGTACTTTTATTTGGAGAGAGACAATTGGGTTTCCAGTTGACTAATATTTTGTATGAATTGTTAAAACGTAACCAGGAATCATGGATTTCACGTCCCTAAGAAACACCTAGGAATATGCATTTTTGTATACAGAGTTTTGAAATCCACATTGACAGGGAACATCAGGCCATCTTGCTGAGAACGGAAAGGGAATGCGGTTCTTGGAGTTCTCAATCGCCTAAATCTAGAAGTTCTCTTGATAAGGTTTAATCAGCAATCTGGGTTTCTATGTTGCTACATTTTTAGTGTGTTTTTTTGAAAAGGGAACCAGGAATCTTGGGTTCCTATGCCACAAGAACTTTATTGGAGTCTTTATCTTGATATCCAAGCAACTGGATTTCTAGGTCACCAAGAAATGTCTCGTGAGTGTCTGAGAATGAAGCAGGGATTTAATTAATGGGAGCCCTCATATACAGAACACTACATGACCTGTTCCTCTAGAAGAATAAGGAATCTTAGTTACTCGAGTCCTCCCTCCCGAAAACCTATAGAGCATCTTGCTAAGAGATAACTTCCAGTCAGGATTTGGGAGTAGGAATCTGAATCATGGGTGTCG
>NW_007160877.1:0-889 GCF_000164805.1 Carlito syrichta | reverse complement strand
GGCACGAATGTATGTAATAGCAGTCTCATATAAAGGAAACTAAATCCCTTAAATTTCGGTTTGTACTTTATTTGGAGAGAGACAAATGGGTTTCCAGTTGACTAATATTTTGTATGAATTATTAAAACGTAAACCAGGAATCATGGATTTCACGTCCATAAGAAACACCTAGGAATATGCATTTTTGTATACAGAGTTTTGGAATCCACATTGACAGGGAACATCAGGCCATCTTGCTGAGAATGGAAAGGGAATGCAGTTCTTGGAGTTCTCAATCGCCTAAATCTAGAAGTTCTCTTGATAAGGTTTAATCAGCAATCTGGGTTTCTATGTTGCTACATTTTTAGTGTGTTTTTTTGAAAAGGGACCCAGGAATCTTGCGTTCCAATGCCACAAGAACTTTACGGGAGTCTTTATCTTGATATCCAAGCAACTGGATTTCTAGGTCACCAAGAAATGTCTCGTGAGTGTCTGAGAATGAAGCAGGGATTTCATTAATGGGAGCCCTCATATACAGAACACTACATGACCTGTTCCTCTAGAAGAATAAGGAATCTTAGTTACTCAAGTCCTCCCTCCTGAAAACCTACAGAGCATCTTGCTAAGAGATAACTTCCAGTCAGGTTTTGGGAGTAGGAATCTGGATCATGGGTGTCCTCATACACAGGAAACTGCAGTGTCTATTGCTAAGGAAGAATAAGTAATCTGGTTTACACTTGTCCGCAGTCTCAAAAAAAACTTCAGGATTTCTTGCTAAGGACTAAACACGAATGTTGGTTTTTGACGCAGAATCTTGGGAAATGAAATCCTCATATATAAGTATCTGCACAGACTTTTATAAGAAATAATAAGGAATCTGGGTGACATGTGTTCTCAATCCCCCCAAAAA
>NW_007160876.1:0-948 GCF_000164805.1 Carlito syrichta | reverse complement strand
CATGTGTTCTCATCCCCCAAAAACTACACGGCGTCTTCCTAAGGTCCTAGCAAGCATTAGGTTTTTGACGCATGTATCTGGGAAAGGGAGTACCCATATACAGGCAACTGCACGACTGTTGCTAAAAATAAGGAATCTGGGTTACACGATTCCTCAGTCCTGAAATTCTACAGGGCATCTTGCTGACGGCTAAAGAAGAATCATGGATTCGAAGAATGAATGTGGGTAATAGCAGTCCTCATATACAGGAAACTACATGTACTCTTGCTAAGAAATAAGAAGAAATCTGTTTTCCACGGTTCCTCTATCAAAAAATCTACATGGCGTCTTACTAAGGGCTAAACAAGAATCAGGGTTTCGAAACAGGTATCTAGGGAAAGAGAATCCTCATACACAGGACACTACACGGCCTCTAACTAAAACAGAATACAGAATCTTTTGTACGAGTCCTTTATGCATAAAATTCCCATGGTGTCTGCTATGGGACAAACAAGAAACAGGGCTGGAGCTCCCCAAATATTTTGGAGCAATTTAGCATGCGATATTACGAATCGGTCATTTCAGTACTACAGCAAAAATCTGGTCCTCTTGAAAGTTTTATACGGGTATTGGGCACTCCAAGTCCGTTAGGTTCCTCGGAAAAACTAAGGCCAGATTCAAGCAGAAAAAGAAACTTCTTTCCATTTTTGGATGTGACTCTGGTCTTAAGGTGAACACTGTAATCCTTCCCCTTCCATTACTCTTTTTAGTTTGAGAGGGGAAAAAAGTTTTGCAGTTGCCAAATATTTAGTACGTATTTTTAAAAGTAACCAAGAATCATGAAATCCACGTCCCTAGGAAATTTCTGGATATCTGTCTTTTTGTACACAGACTTTGGAATCCACATCAACAGGGAAAATCAGGGCATCTTGCTGAGAACGAAAAGGAAATCCAGTTCTAGGAGTTCTC
>NW_007160875.1:0-859 GCF_000164805.1 Carlito syrichta | reverse complement strand
TAGGGAAAGAGAATCCTCATACACAGGACAATACATGGCCTCTAACTAAAACAGAATACAGAATCTTTGTACGAGTACTCTATGAATAAAATTCCATGGTGTCTGCTATGGGACAAACAAGAAACAGGGCTGGAGCTCCCCAAATATTTTGGAGCAATTTAGCATGCGATATTACGAATCGGTCATTTCAGTACTACAGCAAAAATCTGGTCCTCTTGAAAGTTTTATACGGGTATTGGGCACTCCAAGTCCGTTAGGTTCCTCGGAAAAACTAAGGCCAGATTCCAGCAGAAAAAGAAACTTCTTTCCATTTTTGGATGTGACTCTGGTCTTAAGGTGAACACTGTAATCCTTCCCCTTCCATTACTCTTTTTAGTTTGAGATGGGAAAAAAGTTTTGCAGTTGCCAAATATTTAGTACGTATTTTTAAAAGTAACCAAGAATCATGAAATCCACGTCCCTAGGAAACTTCTGGACATCTGTCTTTTTGTACACAGAGTTTGGAATCCACATCAACAGGGAAAATCAGGGCATCTTGCTGAGAACGAAAAGGAAATCCAGTTCTAGGAGTTCTCCTTAACTGGAATCTACAGGGCCTCTTGAAAAGGTTTAATCAGCAATCTGGGTGTCAGGGTCCCTATATTTTTCAGAGTTACTTGCTCCGTGGATATGCTAAGTCTGTCATTAGAGACCCACAAAAACTTTCTGGTCCTCTTGTTAGTTGTAAATCAAGGATCTGGCCCTACAAATCCTTTGGTGTCCTAGGAATATCTACGACCATAATCATGATCCCCAGAATCAACAGGCATATTGGTACAAAATCTGTCGATTCAGGTGACCTTAAACTACAGAAAATTCT
>NW_007160874.1:0-855 GCF_000164805.1 Carlito syrichta | reverse complement strand
GTGATCATGGACAGGCAAACTTCACTCAAAGGCAAATCCCAAAGACAATCAGCTAAGTGCCATCAGCTATTAGCCCTCAACAACTGGGGAGACAGTGCTTCAGACTTGGGGAGGGCATCTTAGTGGGGCATCATGGTATCTACTAGAATAAGGTCACTGCTCCTTCTAAGTACAGGCTTTCAACCAGGGCTCAGAGAAAGGAAAAATTATTCATTATTTTGTTAGAAACTTTACCAAGATCTGTTCTTCTTTTTAGGCAATCACATCACTGACACTAATGCCACTCATGATTTGGGCGTTGCCAATTCAACACACATGGGTCAATATGCACTGGCAACTGTTACATGTATAATAATTCATGCAAGCATCTGCCTGCTTCCCTGTAAGTGTGGTCAGACCCACAAACTAAAATATTTGAAATGGAAATTATTATAAATTAGTTTTATGTTATTTCTCTTTTATGTTACAGTTAAGACTATATATAAGTAATAATATTCATATAAATTTCATTTAAGAATAGGAATGGAAACACGGCAAAATATTTTGTATGAAAAGAGATGGTTAGGTCTGAAAAAGTAATTTAGGATGGAAGCTTGCTCTAGAGTAATTCTCAACAATGACTGACCATTAAAATCACCTGGGAAGCTATAAAATACCTCAATGCCCAGGTCATACCAGACCAATTAAATCAGAACCTCTGGAGGTAAATAACAGACATTATTATTTTTGAAACTCCCTAAGGAATTGCAAATGCCCAGATAAGATTGGAAAAATCTGTACCTTGGGTGCAGTGGTTCTCGAACTTGAATGTGCATATCAATCACCTGAGATTGTTCAACTACAGACTGCTGGGCC
>NW_007160873.1:0-765 GCF_000164805.1 Carlito syrichta | reverse complement strand
TTGTAGAGACAAGTTGTTGCTATGTGTCTAGGCTTGTCTCGAGCTCCTAGGCTCAAGCCATTCTCCTACCTTGGCCTCCCAAAATGTTGGAATGACAGGCATAAGCCATCGTGCCTGGCCAGAAATCCCCAATTCTTAAACAAATGGTGTGATAAGCTTTAACAGATGTATCCACTCAGATGCACCAAACCACCAAGACAAGATTCCCATCACCCAGAAAGTGTCCCTGGACCTGTCCCCACTGTCTCTGCCCTCTGCCCAGAGACAATCTCTGTATTGACTTCTGGCACCACCCTGTGAATGAAATTATGTCATATGTTTAAAGATGTGCACGAGTAAAAATCAGGAACAGCAGCTTCTAGTGGGAATGTCAAACAGTGTAGGTGCTTTGGAAAACAGTCTAGCAGTGGCCCAAAAGTCTACGTATCAAATGCATATTTGGTATCAAGTTACCATATGACCCAGCAATTCCTCTCCTAGGTTCAAACATATCCAAGGCAAATGAGACATAAAGTCTTGTACATGAACATTCAGAGCAAAATTATTCGTAACAGCCAAGAAAAGGGGAGGTAAGCAACCCAATGTCCATCAACTGACAAATGAGCAAATAAAATGAGGCTTATCCATACAGTGAACTATTTCTCAGGCACAAAGAAATGAAAGACTGATACGTGTTACAGTGTGCATGAACCTTAAAAACACTACACTAAGTGAAAGAAGTCTGTTGCAAAAGACACATATTGTATGATTTCATTTATAAGAATG
>NW_007160872.1:0-958 GCF_000164805.1 Carlito syrichta | reverse complement strand
AACATACCTGACTCGAATTTGGGGACCTATCACCAAGATGAGGTCTGGCCAAATCACCCAGGCTTGTCTCTGAGCCCTGGACTCAGTCAGCCTCCTGCCTCGTCTTCCCACAACACGGGGCTGATGGCCTTGAGCTTGGACTCGTACATTGTGTTGGCAGGGGCAACACAAAGGAACACCCCAAGAGGGAGACCAGTGGTTCCAGTGTTGCCAGGACCATGGGAGCCACCACTTGTGACTCCAGTGTTTGCATTACAGGAAGTGACGAAGTCTTGCTATGTGACCCAGACTGGTCTCGAGCTCCCAGGGTCCAGCGGCCCCCCGCCTCATCCTCCCAAAGCCTCAGCCCGATTGTCTGCCAGTCCACCATCTTTTGGGAACTCTAGGCCCAAGGTGGCACCTCCTTCCTAAATGATCTCTGTCTGTTCACTATGATCCAAACTAAGTACACAAATGGATGCTCTTAATTTTTTTCCTGTTTTCCTTTTATCTTTGAGTTGGAGTCTCACTCCATTTCCCAGGATGGAGGGCGGTGGCTCCCTCCCGGCCATGCAGCCTCGGGCGATTGGGCTCTGGTGAGATTATCCCCAGCCTTCCAAGGAGCCAGAAGGACAGGTGGGTGCCACCACGTCTGGCTAATTTGGGATGGATGGTAGTGAGGAGTTCTTGCTGAGGTGACCAGCCATGTCTCCTCCCTTGGGCTTGGGATAGCCATGGGCCTCAGTCTCCCAAAGCACTGGTATGACAAGACTGAGCCCCTGAGCCCAGTCTCAATCGATTGTCAAAAATGAACCAGAAGGCCAGGTGTTGTGGTGAACGCCTAAAATCTCAGCACCCTGGGAGGCTGAGAAAGGAGGATGTTTGGAGCCCAGGATCCCAAGGCCAGCCCTGTGCAATTCAGGGAGACTCCATGTCTGCACCCATCCAAGCAGGGCATCTGGGGTTGAAGTGCCCATCG
>NW_007160871.1:0-739 GCF_000164805.1 Carlito syrichta | reverse complement strand
CGCACCTAGGCAGACAGCTGGTTAGCCAGCTGACATAACTAGCTGACTTACCTAGTTAGCTACCTAGCTAGTCAGTTGATTTAATGGTTAACTAACTAACTAGATACCTAGCTAGCTGGCTGATTTAAATGGTAAGCTAACCAGCTAACTACCTATCTAACAAGCTGACTTAAATAGTTAGTTGCCTAGCTAGCTAGCTGACTTAACCAGGTAGATAATTAGTTAGCTTACTTGTTATCTAACGTGCTATCTAGCTGACTTAATCATGTCTTAACTCGTTAAATAATGAGCTAGCTAGTTGATTCAACCAGCTTACTTAACTCTTTAGCTTACTTGCTAGTTATCTGACTCATTCAGCTGACTTAACTCGTTAGCTAACTGTCTAGCTAGCCTACTCAACAGCTTACTCAACCCATTTGCTAACTAGCTAGCTAGCTGACTAAATCAGCTGACTTAACCTGTCAGTTAACTAGCTGACTACCTGACTCATCCTGCTGACTTAACCCGTTAGCTAACTACCTAGCTACCTGTCTTAACTAGCTGACTAAATTAGAAAGCTCTCTTAACAAACTGACTTAGCTAGGTGACTTAACTACTTAGCTAGCTGACTTAATTGGCCGACTTACACATTAACTAGCTGACTTAACTACCTGATTCCATTATTTAACTATTTAATTAGCTGATTATCTAGATGATTTAATATTAGCTTTTCTAGTTGGGTAGCAGATTTAAGTAGTTG
>NW_007160870.1:0-802 GCF_000164805.1 Carlito syrichta | reverse complement strand
TTCCTAGTCAGCCAGCAAGTGAGCCAACAGATGAGCTGACTTAAGTAGTCTGCTGACCAGTGAGTCAACTGCTCAGCTGACTTAAGTAGTCAGCCGGCAAGTGAGCCAACTGGTCGGCTGAATTAAATAGTCAGCTGGTGAAAGAGCTGACTGGTCAGTTGACTCTAGTCAACTAGATTGTGAGCTGTCTGGTCAGAAGACTTACCTAGTCGGCTGACGAGTGAGCCATCAGGTGAGCCAACTTAATTACTTGGCCGCCAAGTGAGCCGAAGGGTGACCTGCCTTAACTAGTAAGCTTGAAAGTGAGGCTACCAGTGAGCTGACTTAACTAGATGACTGGAAAACAAGCCGACTACTTAGCTGTCATGTTGGCCTGCGAGCCAGCTGACAAGTGAGTTGGTCTGTTGGCTGCTGAGCAAGCCGAATAGTTAGCTGACCAGATGGAAATCAAGCCAGTCCAATAGTTAGCTGACCAGCTAGGTAAGTTGGTAGCCAACTAGTTAGCTAAGTAACTAGCTGATTGGTCAGCTGACTTAACTAGCTAGCTGACATAACAAGCTATTTTTCTGTCTAGATAGCTGACGTAACTAGCTAGATAACTGGCTAGTTAGCTGGCTAGCTGACTTAAATATCTAGCTGACTAACTAGCTGACTTGCTAGCTGACATAACTAGATAGCTGACTAGCAACCTGACTAGCTAGCTGACTTAACTAGCTAGATAAATAGTTAGCTGACTTGCAGCCTGACTTAACTAGATAGCTGGCTAGCTAGCTGAATAACTAGCTGACTAGATAGTTGGCTG
>NW_007160869.1:0-844 GCF_000164805.1 Carlito syrichta | reverse complement strand
ACTAGCTAGATAAATAGTTAGCTGACTTGCAGCTGACTTAACTAGATAGCTGGCTAGCTAGCTGAAATAACTAGCTGACTAGATAGTTGGCTGGTTAACTGGCTTAAATAGCTAGTTACCTTGCTGGCTAGCTGGCAAGGCAGTCCACTAGCTAGCTAGAGGGCTTGCAAGCTGGCTAGCCAACTGGCTGAAATAGCAACCCGGATGCTGGACAGTCAGATAGCAAGCCAGCTTATCTAGCCAGACACCCTGCTGGTCAGACGGCTTGCCAGTTGGCTTAACTAGCAAGTCACATACCTGACCAGCCTGCTAACCAGCTGGCTTAACTTGCCAGCCACCTAGGTAACCAGCTGGCTAACCAGCTGACTTAACTATCTGATTTAACTAGATAGACTTCAGGCTAGCCAGTTGGCTTATCTAGCCAGCCACCTAGCTAGCCAGACGACTAACCAGCTCATTTAACATGCTGACTTAACTAGCTAACCAGTCAGCTAGACAGCTGACTAAATTAGCTAGCTACCTACCTAGACAGGTGGGTAGCCAACTGACTTAACTAGCTGACTTAACCAATTAGCCAGCTGGCTAGCCAGCTGACTTAACTCACTAGCTACCTAGCTAGCTAGATGGCTTACCACTTGAATTAACTAGCTGACTTAAGCAACTAGCCAGTTGGCTAGCCAGGGGACACAATTAGTTGACTTAACTCGTTAGCCAGCTGGCTAGTCAGCTGACTAAAGTAGCTGAAATCACTAGATAGCCAAGTGGCTAGACAGCTTACTTAAGTAGCTAGCTACCTATGTATTGTGATGGCTTTCAGACTAACTTAATTACCTAACTACCTAGG
>NW_007160868.1:0-702 GCF_000164805.1 Carlito syrichta | reverse complement strand
TGCTGGTCAGACGGCTTGCCAGTTGCTTAAACTAGCAAGTCACATACCTGACCAGCCTGCTAACCAGCTGGCTTAACTTGCCAGCCACCTAGGTAACCAGCTGGCTAACCAGCTGACTTAACTATCTGATTTAACTAGATAGACTTCAGGCTAGCCAGTTGGCTTATCTAGCCAGCCACCTAGCTAGCCAGACGACTAACCAGCTCATTTAACATGCTGACTTACCCAGCTAACCAGTCAGCTAGACAGCTGACTAAATTAGCTAGCTACCTACCTAGACAGGTGGGTAGCCAACTGACTTAACTAGCTGACTTAACCAATTAGCCAGCTGGCTAGCCAGCTGACTTAACTCACTAGCTACCTAGCTAGCTAGATGGCTTACCACTTGAATTAACTAGCTGACTTAAGCAACTAGCCAGTTGGCTAGCCAGGGGACACAATTAGTTGACTTAACTCGTTAGCCAGCTGGCTAGTCAGCTGACTAAAGTAGCTGAAATCACTAGATAGCCAAGTGGCTAGACAGCTTACTTAAGTAGCTAGCTACCTATGTATTGTGATGGCTTTCAGACTAACTTAATTACCTAACTACCTAGCTAACCAGTTGACTAGCGAGCTTACTTAACTAGGTGACTTAACAAGCTCAGCTGGGTAGCCAGCTGAATTAACTAGCTAGCTACCCAGCTAGGCAGCTGGCTAACCAGA
>NW_007160867.1:0-1045 GCF_000164805.1 Carlito syrichta | reverse complement strand
CTTTCAGACTAACTTAATTACCTAACTACCTAGCTAACCAGTTGACGAGCGAGCTTACTTAACTAGGTGACTTAACAAGCTCAGCTGGGTAGCCAGCTGAATTAACTAGCTAGCTACCCAGCTAGGCAGCTGGCTAACCAGGTGACTAGTAGCTCACTTAATTTAACTACAGAGCCAGCCAACTTAGCTAGCTCACTTAACTAAGTAGCTACCTTGCTAGCCAGCTGTCTATAATAGCTCAAATATCTAGATAGCCAGCTGTTTAGCCTTCTAACTTAACTAACTTTTTAACAAGCTAGCAAGATGCTTAGGCAGCAGACTTAACAAGGAGACTTTACTACCTAGCTAGCTGGCTAGCCAGCTGACTTAACTAGTTGATTAATGGTCTAGGCAGCAGGCCAGCCAGGTGAATAAAGTAACTGACAACTAGTTATCCAACTGGCATGTCAACTGACTTAACTAGTCCTCTACATCTCTAGCCACCTGGATAGTCGCTGACTTAACTAGCTGACTTAATTAGCTAGCAAGCTGACTAGCTAACAGACTTAACTAGGCCAATACCAGCTAGCCAGCTTGCTAACCAGCTGACTTAACTAGCTTTCGTAACTAGCTGTCCTGCTTTCTAGCCAATTGAATTAACTAGCTTGCTACATAGTTGGCTATCCAGTTGAATTAGCTAGGTAACTTATCTAGCTAGCCAGCAGACTTAAATAGCAAGCTACCTATATAGCCAGCTGGCTAGTCTGCTGACTTAACTAGGTGACTTAACTAGCTGGCCAGTTTGCTAGACTCCTGACATAACTAGATAGCTACCTTG
This sequence comes from Carlito syrichta, assembly GCF_000164805.1. Classification (NCBI taxonomy): domain Eukaryota; kingdom Metazoa; phylum Chordata; class Mammalia; order Primates; family Tarsiidae; genus Carlito; species Carlito syrichta. The sequence continues at coordinate 228 of NW_007160867.1, read as the reverse complement.
CTAGCAAGCTGGCTAGCTAGCTGAATAAACTAGCTGACTTAACTAGCTAGCTAAGTGACATATCTAACTGACTTAACTAGTTAGTTTCCTTGCTTGCCAGCTGACTTAACTAACTGAAATAAACGAGCGAGCCAGCTAGCTGCCCATCTGACGTAAATACATTTTTACAAGCTAACCAACTGGGTAGACAACTGAATTAATGTGCTTGACTTAAGTAACTACGCTACT
>NW_007160866.1:0-801 GCF_000164805.1 Carlito syrichta | reverse complement strand
ACAATTTAGTCGCCTATCATTCCAGTTGGTGTGCCAGCTCTATTAACTAGCTGAATTAACCAGTTAACCAGCTAGCTTGCCAAATAACTTCACTAGTTCGCTTCCTAGCTAGCTAGCTGCCTTAAATTTTTAGCTAACTACCTAGCTACCTAGCTAACAAGCTGACTTAAATAGTAAGCTTGCTTGCACGCTAGCTGACTTAACCAGCTATCTAACTAGTTAGTTTACTCGTTATCTTACTTGCTAGCTAGGTGACAATCATCTGACTTAACTCATTAGCTAACAAGCTAGCTAGCTGACACAACCAGCTGACTGAACTCATTAACTAACTAGCTAGCTAGCTGACTCATCCAGCTGACTTAACTCTTTAGCTAACTAGCTAGCTAGCCTACTCAACCAGCTGAGTCAACCTGTTTGCTAACTAGCTAGCTAGATAACTCAATCAGCTGACTTAACCAGTTAGCTATCTAGCTAACTATATGACGCAACCTGCTGACTTAACCTATTAGCTCACTAGGTAGCTAGCTGTCTTAACCAGCTGACTAATTTAGAAAGCTGACTTAACTAGCTGACTTAGCTAGCTCACTTAACTATTTAGCTAGCTGAGTTAACTGGCTGACATAACTAGTTAGCTAGCTGGCATAACTACCTGAATTAAATAGTTGGCTAACTATTTAAGTAGCTGACTAAATAGCTGATTTAATAATTAGCTAGTTAGGTAGCAGACTTAAGTATCTGATTTAAATAGCTAACTAGTGAGCTAGCTGACTTAGCTAGCTTGCTATTTAGCTAGCTGACTTA
>NW_007160865.1:0-795 GCF_000164805.1 Carlito syrichta | reverse complement strand
ATTATCTGACTTAACTTGTTAACTAAAAGCCAGCTAGCTGACTCATCCAGCTTACTTAACTCGTTAGCTAACTAGTTAGCTATCTGACACAACCAGCTGACTTAACTCATTAGCTAACGAGCTAACTTGTCTACTCAACCAGCTAACTCAACCCGTTTGCTAACTAGCTAGCTAGCTGACTCAACAAGCTGACTTAACCCTTCAGTTAACTTGCCAACTACCTGACTCAACTTGCTGACTTAACCCATTAGATAACTAGCAAGCTAGCTGTCTTAACCAGCTGCCGAAGTAAGAAAGCTGACTTTTTTAGCTTACTTAGCTAGCTGAGTTATCTAATTAGCTAGCTGAATTAACTGACTGATTTAACTACTTAGCTAGCTGACAACTACCTGAACTAAAAAGTTAGTAAACTAACTAGCTGAATAACTAGCTGACTTAACTAATTAGCTAACTAGTTACGTAGCATAGCAGACTTAAGTAACTGACTTAAATAGTTAGCTAATTAGTGAGCTAGCTGACTTAGCTAGCTGACTAAGCTAGCTAACTATTTAGTTAGCATACTTAGCTGACTTAACAAGTTGGCTAACAAGATAGCTAGCTGATTAAAGCGAGTTCGTTAGAGTTAGCTAAATGTTTTACTACTTGATAAATGAGTAAATTAGCAAACTTAACTAGTTGGTTAACGAGTTAGCTAGGTGACTTAACTAGTTGGATGATGAGTCGGCCGACTAGTTAGCTGAGTTTAACACGTTTCCTGACTACAGGTCAACATGTTTGCTGGATTAACAGGTTAGC
>NW_007160864.1:0-11409 GCF_000164805.1 Carlito syrichta | reverse complement strand
TAGGTAACTTGTCTAGATAGCCAGCAGACTTAAAATAGCCAAGCTACCTATATAGCCAGCTGGCTAGTCTGCTGACTTAACTAAGTGACTTAACTAGCTAGCCAGTTTGCTAGACTGCTGACATAAGTAGATAGCTACCTTGCTAGCAAGCTGGCTAGCTAGCTGAATTAACTAGCTGACTTAACTAGCTAGCTAAGTGACATATCTAGCTGACTTAACTAGTTAGTTTCCTAGCTTGCCAGCTGACTTAACTAACTGAAATAACGAGCAAGCCAGCTAGCTGCCCATCTGACGTAAATACATTTTTAACAAGCTAACCAACTGGGTAGACAACTGAATTAATGTGATGACTTAAGTAACTACACTGCTGAATAGCCAGCTGACTAAATTAGCTGACTTAACTAGCTGGCCAGATGTCTAGCCACGTGAATTAATTGCCCAACTAACTAGTTAGCCAGCAGACAAGCCAGATGATTTAACTAGCTGAATTAAGTATATAGCCTGCTGAAAAGCCAGCAGACTTAATTAGCTATCTACCTAGCTGGAAAACTGATAAGCCAGTAGACTTATCTAGCTGATATAACTAGAAAGCATAAAGGTTAGCCAACTGACTTAAGTAGCTACTTATCTACATAGACCGCTGGCTTGCCAGCTTAGTTTACTACTTAACTACCTAGCCAACCTGCTGGCCAGCGAACTGACTTAACTAGATGACTTAACTAGCTAGCCAGCTGGCTAGCCAGATGACTTAACTACATAGCTACCTAGATAGGCACCTAGCTAGTCATCTGACTTAACTAACTTACTTAATTAACTAGCCAGCGGACTTAACTAGCTGATTTAACTAGCAATTTACCTAGCAGCCAGCTGACTTATCTAGATGACTTACAAGCTAGCTACCTAACTCACAAGATGGCTGACCTGCTGAATTAACAGCTGAGATAAACAGCTAGACAGCTGGGTATCCAGCTACATAATAGGTGGATTAACTAGCTAGCCAGCTGGCTGTCCAGCAGAATTAACTAGCTGATTTAACCAGCTAACCAGCTGGCTACCCAGCTGACTTAGCAAGCTAGCTACTAAGCTAGCCAGCTGGAAAACCAGATGAATGAACTAGCTGACTTAGCTAGCTAGTAAGCTGGCTAGCCAGCTGACTTAACTAGCTCGCTACCTAGCTAGCCAGCTGGCTAGCCAGCTGACTTAACTAGTTGGCTTTACCAGGTAGCCTGCTGGCCAGCCAGTTGAATAAACTAGCTGACTTAACTAGTTAGCCAGCTGGCTAGCCAACTGTCTTAACTAGCTCTCTACCTAGCTATATAGCTGGCTAGCCAGCTGACTTAACTGGATGACTTAATTAGGTAGCCAGCTGGCTAGTTAACTGACTTAAGTAACTCACTACCTAGCTATCCAGCTGGCTACCCAGCTGACTTAATTAGTTGACTTAAATAACTGGAGTGCTTGATAGTCGACTGAATTATCTATCTTGTTATATAGCTAGCCAGGGGTCTAGTCAGCTGATTTAACTACTTGATTTAAGTAGCTAGCCAGCTGTTTAGCCAGTTCACTTAATTAGCAAGCTACATAGCTAGCCAGCTGACAAGCCAGCTGACATAACTAGCTGACTTAAATAGCTAGGCAGCAGGCTAGATAGCTGATATAACTATCTAGCTACCTAGCTAGCCAGCTGTCTTGCCAGCTGACTTAACTAGATGACTTAACTAGCTAGCAAACTGGCTAGCAGGCTGACCTAACTGCCTAGCTACCTAACTAGGAAGTTGGATAGCCAGTTGTCTTAACTAGTTAGTTACCTACCTACATAGCCCACTGGCTTGCCAGCTGACATACCTAACTAGCTACCTAGCTAACCAGCTAGATACTGAGCTGGCTTAACTAGGCTACTTCACTAGCTAGCTCACTGTCTAGCCAGCTGAATAAACTATCTAGCTACCCAGCTAGCCAGCTGGCTAACCAGCTGTCTTAACTCGCTGATTTAGCTATCTAGCAAGCTGACTTAACTAACTGACTTAACCAGCTAGCTACCTAGCTATCCAGCTGGCTTATCTAGTTGAAATAAATGGCTAGTCATTGCCATTGACTTAACTAGATTTTTAGCTACCTAACTAGCTGGACTGCCAACTGACTTAATGAGTTGATTCAACTAGCTAGCTAGCTGGTTGCCAGCTGACTTAACTAGCTGGCTACCTACCTAGCCAGATGGCTAGTCAGCTGACTTACCTAGGTGACTTAAGATAGCAAGCTGGCTAGCCAACTCATATAACTCGTTAGTTACCTACCTAGCCAGCAGGCTAGCCTGCAGAATTAACTAGGTGCATTGAACAGCTAGCCTGCTGGCTAGCAAGCTGACTTATCCAGCTAGCTACCTACATAGACAGCTGACTATACAGCTGACTAAACTAGCTGACTTAACCATCTAGCCAGTTGAGTAGCCAGCTGACTTAAGTCACAGACATCACTAGCTAGCCAGGTAACTATCTAGCTGACTTAACAATTTAGTCGCCTATCATTCCAGTTGGTGTGCCAGTTCTATTAACTAGCTTAATTAACCAGTTAACCAGCTAGCTTGCCAAATAACTTCACTAATTCGCTTCCTAGCTAGCTAGCTGCCTTAAATTTTTAGCTAACTACCTAGCTACCTAGCTAACAAGCTGACTTAAATAGTAAGCTTGCTTGCACGCTAGCTGACTTAACCAGCTATCTAACTAGTTAGTTTACTCATTATCTTACTTGCTAGCTAGGTGACAATCTTCTGACTTAACTCATTAGCTAACAAGCTAGCTAGCTGACACAAACAGCTGACTGAACTCATTAGCTAACTAGCTAGCTAGCTGACTCATCCAGCTGACTTAACTCTTTAGCTAACTAGCTAGCTAGCCTACTCAACCAGCTGAGTCAACCTGTTTGCTAACTAGCTAGCTAGATAACTCAATCAGCTGATTTAACCAGTTAGCTATCTAGCTAACTATATGACGCAACCTGCTGACAACCCATTAGCTCACTAGGTAGCTAGCTGTCTTAACCAGCTGGCTAATTTAGAAAGCTGACTTAACTAGCTGACTTAGCTAGCTGACTTAACTATTTAGCTAGCTGAGTTAACTGGCTGACATAACTAGTTAGCTAGCTGGCATAACTACCTGAATTAAATAGTTGGCTAACTATTTAACTAGCTGAATAAATAGCTGATTTAATAATTAGCTAGTTCGGTAGCAGACTTAAGTATCTGATTTAAATAGCTAACTAGTGAGCTAGCTGACTTAGCTAGCTTGCTATTTAGCTAGCTGACTTAGCTAGCTGACTTAACTACTTGGATAATGAGATAGTTATCTGACTTAACAAGTTGGTTAAAGAGTTAACCAACTGTTTTAACTTGTTGGGAAATGAGTTAATTAGCTGGCTTGACTATTTGGTTAATGAGTTAGCTAGTTGACTTAACTGATGAGTTGGCTGACTACTTATCTCATTTAACAGGTTGACTGACTACTCGGCCGACTTGTTAGCTGGTTTAACTATTTGGATCACTAGTTGGCCTCCTAGTTAGCTGGGTCAACGCGTTGACTGACGAGTTGGCCCACTATTTAGCTCAGTCAACTACTTGTCTTCTGGTTTGCTGACCTAAGTAGTTGGTTGACTACTTCGCAGATTAGTTAGCTAGCCTAACGAGTCAGCTGACTAGTTAGCTGAGTTAACTTGTCAGCTTACAAGTTTGCCAACTAGTCGACCGATTGTTAGCTGACTTAACTAATTGGCCGGCTAGTTGGCTGACAGGCCAGCTGACAACTACTCAGCCTGCGAGTGAGCCAATTGGTGAGCTGACTCAACTAGTTGGCCGGTGAGTGAGCTGACTGGTCAGCCAAATTTAGACTGGTGAGTGAGATGACTGGTCAGAATTTACAAGTCGGCTGGCGAGGGAGCTGACCAGTGAGCTGACTTAAATAATTGGCCAACGAGTGAGCTGATGGGTGAGTTGCCTTAACTAGTCAGCTGGCAAGTGAGCCAACTGGTGAGCTGACTTAATTAGTTGACTGGGGAGCTGATTAGCAGTCCTGTTGGCTTGCAAGTGAGCTGACAAATTATTTGACCTGTTGATTGGTGAGAAAGACAACTAATTTGCTGAACGGTTGGCAGGTGAGGGAGCCGACTAGTTAGCTGACGTGATGGAAAGCGAGTGAGCCCACTAATTAGCTGACCAGGTAGCTGAATTGCTAGCTGACAAGATAGAAAGTAACTAGCTGATTTGCTAGCTGACATAACTAGCTAGCAAACAAGCTCTCTAACTGTCTAGCCAGATGACTTAACTAGCTAAATAACTGGCTAGTTAACTGGCTAGCTGTCTTAACTAGCAAGCTGACTAGCAATCAGACTAACTAGCTGACTTAGCTAGCTAGCTAGGTAGCTGACTTAACTAGTTGTGGAGCTAGTTGGCTGGCTAGCTGGCTAGCCAACTGACTTAATTAGCTATGTACAACCTGGGCTAGATGACTAGCCAGCGGGATTAACTAGCTAGCTACCTGGCTGGCTAGCTGGCTAGGCAACCAACTGGGTAGCCGGCCAGGTTAAATAGCCAGCACCCTGGCTGGACAGTCGGATAGCCAGACGGCTTAACTAGCCAGCCACCCTGCTGGTCACCTGGCTAGCCAGCCGGTTTAACTAGGTGGCCACCTACCTGACCAGCCAGCTAACCAGCCAGCTTAACTTGATAGACACCTAGCTAGCCAACCATCTAACCAGCTGACTTAACTAGCTGACTTAACTGGATAGCCATCTGGCTAGCCAGCTGGCTTAACTAGCTAGCCACCTTGATAGACAGCTGGGAAAAAAGCTCACTTAACTCGCTGAATTAACTAGCTAGGCAGCCGTCTAGACAGCTGACTTAATTAGCTAGCGACCGACCTAGCCAGGTGGCTAGACAACTGCATTAACTAGCTGACATACCCAGCTAGCCAGTTGGTTAGCAAGCTGACTTAACTAGGTACCTTCCTAGCTAGCCAGATGGATAGCCACTTGAATTAACTAGCAGAATTAACCAGCTAGCCAGCTGGCTAGCCAGCTGACTCAACTATATGACTGAACTCATTAGCCAGATAGTTAGCCAGTTGATTTAACTAGCAGACAATACTACCTAACCAGGTGGCTAGCCAGCTGACTAAACTAGTTAACTACATATGTATCCCTCGTGATTGCAAGCTGATTTAACTATCTAGCTAACTAGGTATCCAGCTGGCTAGCGAACTGACTTAACTAAGTGTCCTAACTAGCTAGCCAGTTGGTTATCCAGCTGACTTAACGAGTTAGCATTCCAGCTAGGCAGCTGGCTACCCAACTGAATTAACTAGTTGACTTAACTAGCTAGCTACCTAGCAAGCCAGCTGACTTTACTAGCTGAAATAACTAGATAGATACCTAACTAGTCAGCTAGCTGATATACTAGCAGACTTAACTAGCTAGCTACCTAGCTAGATAGCTGACTTAACTAGCTGAAATGACTAGCTAGCCAGCTGTCTACCCAAATGACTTAACTAGCTTTTTAACTAGCTAGCTAGCTGGCTAGTTAACTGTCTTAATGAGGTGACTTAACTAGCTAGCCAACTGGTTAGCCAGCTGATGTAACTAGTTGATTAACAAGTTAGGTAGCTTGGCAGCCAGGTGACTAGCTGAATTAACTAGTAATCCAGCTGACTAGCCAGCTGACATAACTAACTCTATACCTCTCCAGCCACCTGGATAGCCAGCAGACTTAACTAGCTGACATAATTAGCTAGCCAGTTGGCTAGCAAACTGACTTAACTAGGTCACTACCTGTCATAACTAGCTGTCTTTACTAGTTGGCCTGCTTTCTAGCCAGTTGAATTAACTAGCTTGCTACATAGGTAGCCATCTGGCTATCCAGCTGAATTAACTAGGTGACATATCTGGTTAGCCAGCTGTCTAGCCAGCTGAATAAATATCAAGCTACCTAGCTATCTAGCGGTCTAGTCAGTTAACTTTAATAGGTGTCTTACCTATCTAGACAGCCGGCTACACAGCTGACATAACTAGCTAGCAACCTACCTAGCAAGCTGGATAACAAGCTGAATTAACTAGCTTACTTAACTAGCTAGCCAGCTGAATTAATTGCCTAGCTACCTACCTAAACAGCAGGCTAGCCAGTTGACTTAACTAGCTGACCAAATGAAGTAGCCAGCTGGTTAGCCAGCAGTCTTAACGATCTAGCTACCCAGCTAGACAGCTGAATAGCCAGCTGACTTAACTAGTTGACATAACTAGACGCTGGATGGCTAGCCAGCTGACTAGACTAGATACCTACGTACAGAGTCTGCTAGCTTGTCAGCTGACTTAACTTCCTAACTACTTAGCCAACCTGCTGGACAGTGAGCTGACTTAACTAGGTGATTTAAATAGCTAGCTAGCTGGCTAGCCAGCTTACTGAAACAGCCAATTAGGTAGTCATCTTACTCGTAATCTAACGTGCTAGCTAGTTTTCTTAATTATCTGACTTAACTTGTTAACTAACAAGCCAGTTAGCTGACTCATCCAGCTTACTTAACTCGTTAGCTAACTAGTTAGCTATCGACACAACCAACTGACTTAACTCGTTAGCTAACGAGCTAGCTTGTCTACTCAACCAGCTGACTCAACCCGTTTGCTAACTAGCTAGCTAGCTGACTCAACAAGCTGACTTAACCCTTCAGTTAACTTGCCAACTACCTGACTCAACTTTCTGACTTAACCCATTAGATAACTAGCAAGCTAGCTGTCTGAACCAGCTGCCGAAGTAAGAAAGCTGACTTTTTTAGCTTACTTAGCTAGCTGAGTTATCTAATTAGCTAGCTGAATTAACTGATTGACTTAACTACTTAGCTAGTTGACAACTACCTGAACTAAAAAGTTAGTAAATTAACTAGCTGAATAACTAGCTGACTTAACTAATTAGCTAACTAGTTAAGTAGCATAGCAGACTTAAGCAGCTGACTTAAATAGTTAGCTAATTAGTGAGCTAGCTGACTTAGCTAACTGACTAAGCTAGCTAACTATTTAGTTAGCATACTTAGCTGACTTAACAAGTTGACTAACAAGATAGCTAGCTGATTAAAGCGAGTTCGTTAGAGTTAGCCAAATGTTTTACTACTTGATAAATGAGTAAATTAGCAAACTTAACTAGTTGGTTAACGAGTTAGCTAGGTGACTTAACTTGTTGGATGATGAGTTGGCCGACTAGTTAGCTGGTTTAACACGCTTCCTGACTACAAGGTCAACATGTTTGCTGGATTAACAAGTTGGCCCATTAGACAGCCGACTAGTTAGCTGGGTCAAATTGGTGACTGACATGTTGGCCCAGAATTTAGCTCGGTTAACTAGTTGGCATGCTGGTTTGCTTAACTAACTATTCGGCCATCTAGTTGGCCAACAATTTAGCTGACCTAACTGGTAGGCTTACTAGTTAGCTGAGTTAACTTATCAGCTGACCTATTGGCTGACTAGTCAGTCGATTGGTTAGCTGACTCAACTAGTTGGCCAGCTAGTAGGCTGACAAGTTAGCTGAATTACTAGTTGGCCTGCAAGTGAGTCGACAGCTGTGCTGACTTAACTAGTCAGCCGGTGAGTGAGTCGAATCGTCAGCTGACTTATCTAGTAGGCCAGCGAGTGAGCCGACTTGTCAGCTGATTTAACTAGTCGGCCAGCAAGTGAGCCGACCTGTCAGCTGACTTAACTATTCGACCGGTGAATGAGCTGACTGGTAGCTTAATTTAGTTAGCTGGTGAGAGAGCAAACAGTTCAGAAGACTTAACTAGTCGACTGGCGATTGAGCCTAGTGGTCAGCAGGGTTAACTACTCTGCCTGCCCATTAGCAGACAGGTGAGCTGCCATAACTAGTCTACCGGTGAGCTAGTCAACCAGTGAGCTGACTTAACTAGTTGGTTGGTGAGGAAGTCGACTAGTTAGCTGAACTGTTGGCCTGTGAGTGAGCCGACAGGTTAGTTGACCTGTTGGCTGGCGATTAAGCCAAATAGTTTGCTGACTGGTTAGAAGGCAAGTGAGCTGACTAGTTAGCTGACCTGATGTAAAGCGAGCTATCCCAATAGTTAGCTGACCAGTTAGCTGAGTTGCTAGCCAACTAGTTAGCTAAGTACTTAGGTGATTTGCTAGCTGACTTAACTAGCTAGCTGACTAGCTAGCTGGCTATCTAGCTGACATAACTAGCTAGCAAACAAGCTATCTAACTGTCTAACAGGTTGACTTAATTAGTTGTTAACTGGGTAGTAATCTGGCTAGCTGACTTAACAATCTAGCTGAATAGCTAGCTGACTTGCTAGCTTACTTAACTAGCTAGATGAACAGCAACCTGACTAGTTAGCTGACTTAACTTGGTAGCGGAATAGTTAGCTGAATTGCAAGTTGACTTAACTAGGTAACTGAATAGTTAGCTGAATTGCTAGCTGACTTAACTAGCTAACTGGCTAGATAGCTGTCTTAACTAGCTGACTAGCTAGTTTGCTGGCTAGCTGGCTAGCCAGCTGACTTAACTAACTAGATACCTCGTTGGTGAGATGGCTAGCCAGCTGTCTTAAATAGTTAGCTACCTGGCTGGCTAGCTGGCTAGGCAGTCAGCTAGCTAGCTAGCAGGATGACAAACTGGATAGCCAGCTGACTTAAATAAGCCAGCTGGATGATTGGACAGTTGGATTGCCAGTTGACTTAACTAGCCAGTCATCCTGCTGGGCAGCCGTCTAGTCAGTCGGAATAACTAGCTGGCCACATACCTGAACAGACTGCTATCCAGCCAGCTTATCTTGCCAGTCACCTAGCTAGCCAGCTGGCTATCAAGTTGATTTAGCTAGCTGACCTAACTAGATAGCCATCCAGCTAATGAACCGACTTAACTAGCTAGAGATCTAGCTAGCCAGCCTGCAAATCAGCTCACTTAACTTGCAGATTTAACTAGTTAACAAGCCGGCTAGCCAGCTGAATTAATTAGCTAGCTGCCTACCAAGAAAGGTGACTAGCCAGCTAACTTAACTAGCTGACTTTACCAGCTAGCCAACTGGCTAACCACCTGACTTAACTAGCAAGCTACTTAGGAAGACAGATGGATAGCCACTTGAATTAACTAGCTGACTTAACCAGCTAACCAGCTGGCTAGCCAGCTGACTCAACCATCTGATTTAACTCATAAACCAGCTGACTAGCCAGCTGAATTAACTAGCTGACATGAGTGGATGGACAGCTGGCTAGTCAGGTGACTTAATTAGCTAGCTACCTATGTATCTCGCTGGCTTCCCAGCTGACTTAAGTACCTAGCTGCCTAGTTATCCAGCTGACTAGCGAGTTGACTTAAAATAGGTGAATTAACTAGGTAGTCAACTGGAAACCCAGCTGACCAAAATAGTTGGCTACACAGGTAGGCAGCAGGCTAGCCAGCTGACTTAACTAGCTGACTTAACTAGCTAACCAGCTGACTTAACTACCTGACTAAACTAGCTACCTAGATAGCGAGCTCATTTTAGTACCTGAAATATATAGCTAGCTAACTACCTAGCTATCTAGTTAGCTAGCTGACTTAACTAGCTGAGATAGCTAGCCAGCTAGCTGAAATAACTAACTTAAGTAGTCACTTTACTACCCAGCTGACTTAACTAGCTGAAATTACTAGCTACCCAGCCGTCTAGCCATCTGAGTAAACAACTTTTTAACTAGCAAGCGAACTGGTTAGCCAACTGACTTAATTAGGTAACTTAACTAAATAGCCAGCTGGATAGCCAGCTGACTTAACTAGATAGCTATCACGATAGGCAGCTGGTTAGCCAGTTGACTAATCTAACTGATTTAACTAGCTAGCCAACTCACTTAACTAGCTGACTTAACTATATAGCTAACTATATAGCCAGCTGACTTAACTAGCTGACTTAACTAGCTAGCAACCTAGCTAGCCAGCTGACTGGCCAGCTGACTTAACTAGTTGATTTATCCAGCTAGCCAGATGGCTAGTCAGCTGACTTAACTAAATGACTTAACTAGCTAGCCAGCTGGTTGGCCAGCTGAATTAACCAGTTGACTTAACTAGCTAAACAGCTGGCTAGCCAGCTGATTAAACTACCTAGATACCTAGCTAGCCACCTGGGAAGCCTGCTGAATTAACTGACTTAACTAGGTAGCCAGGTGGCTAGCCAGCTGAATTCACTAGCTTATTACCTAGTTAGCCAGCTGGCTAACCTGCTGACTTAACTAGTTGACTTAACCTGCTAGTCAGCTGAGTAGCCAGCTGACTCAACTAGCTGATGTAACTAGATAGCCAGTTGGATACACAGCTGACTTAACTAGCTCTCTACCTAGATAGCTAGCTGGCTAGCCAGCCTACTTAACTGGCTGACAAAATTAGCTAGACTGCTGGCTAGCCAACTGAGTTAACTAGCTCAATACCTAGCTATACATCTTCTATTCAGCTGACTTAACTAGCTGACTTAAACAGCTGGCCTGCTTGATTGTCAGCTGAATTAACCCACTTGCTATATTGTTACCCAGCTGGCTAGCAAGCTGAGTTAACTGATCGGCTTAACTAACTAGCCACCAGTCTAACCAGCTGACATAAGTAGCAAACAAACTAGCTAGCCCGCTGACTTAACTAGGTGACTTAACTAGATAGCCAGCAGGCTAGACAGCTTACTTAATTATCTAGCTACCTGACTAGCCAGTTGTCTATCCAGCTGACATAATTAGGTGACTTAACTAGCTAGCCAGCTGGCTAGCTGGCTGACCTAACTGCCTAGGTAAATAACTAACCAGTTGGATAGCCAGCTGACTTAACTAGCTAGGTACCTATATTGCCAGCTGGCTTACCTGCTGACTTATCTACTTAGTTATCTAGCTAACCAGCTGGCTATTGAGCTGACTTAACTAAGTCATTTAAATAACTAATTAACTGGCTAGTCAGCTGTCTTAACTAGCTGGCTACCCAGCTAGGCAGATGGCTCACCAGTTGACATAACTCAATGACTTAACTGGCTAGCAAGCTGACTTAACTACCTGACTTAACCAGCTAGCTACCTAGATAGTCAGTTGGCTTAACTAGTTAGCTTAAGTTGCTATCTACCTAACTAGCTATATAGCTAGCCAGCTGACTTAACTAGCTGACTTAACTAGCTAGCTAGCTGACGTAACTAGCTGTCTTATATAGCTTGTTCCCTAGCTATCCAGCTGACTTAACTACGTGAAATAACTAGCTAGCCAGATGTCTACCCACCTGACTTAATTAGTTTTTTACTAGCTAAACAGCAGGATAGTCAACTGACTTAATGTGTTGACTTAACTAGCTAGGCAGCTGGTTGCCAACTGACATAACTAGCTGACTAAGCCAGCTAGTCAGCTGGCTAGCCAGCTGAATTACCTAACTGGCTA
>NW_007160863.1:0-643 GCF_000164805.1 Carlito syrichta | reverse complement strand
TAGCATGCTTGCTAGCAAGCTGACTTATCTAGTTATTTACCTACCTATTCAGCTGGCAAGACAGCTGACTAAACTAGCTGAATTAACCAGCTAGCCAGTTGACTAGCCAGCTGACTTAACTAGATGACATCAGTAGCTAGCCATTTAGCTATCTAGCTGACTTAACTAGCTAGGTACTTACCTTGACAGTTGGGTAGCCAGTTGTGTTAACTAGCTCAATTAACCAGCTATCCAGCTGGCTAACCAACCGACTAAACTAGATCAATAAATAGCAAGTCAGCAGCCTAGCCAGCTAAATTAAGCAGCTGAATTAACTAACTAGTTACCTAGCTAGCCAGCTGACTTAAGTAGTTTGCTAACTAGTTAGTTACATAGCTTTCCAGATGACTTAAATATTTAGCTAACTAGCTAGTTACCAGCTAGCAAGCTGACTTAAATAGTTACCTGCCTAGCTAGCTAGCTGTATTAGCCAGCTAGCTAAATAGTTTACTCATTATCTACTATGCTACCTAGGGGACTTAATTATCTGACTCAACTTGATAGTTAAAGAGCCATGTAGCTGTCACAATCAGCTTATTTAACTCGTTAGCTAACTAGCTAGCTAAATGACTCATCCAGATGATCTAGCTCATTACCTACCTAG
>NW_007160862.1:0-792 GCF_000164805.1 Carlito syrichta | reverse complement strand
ACTTAACTAGCTAGAAAACAAGTTATCTAACTGTCTAGCTAGCTGACTTAACTAGCTAGCTAACTTACTAGTTAGTTGGCCTGCTGACTTAACTATCTAGCTGACTATCTGGCTGACTAGCTAGCTGACTCAACTGGCTAGCTGAATAACAAACTGACTAGCTAACTGACTTAACTAGTTAGCTGACTTGCTAGCTGACTTAACTTACTAACTGGCTAGCTAGCTGACTTTACTAGCTGACTAGCTAGTTGGCTGGCTAGCTGGATACCAGCTGACATAACTAGCTAGCTACCTGATTGGTTAGACGGCTAGGCAACTGACTTACCTTGCTAGCTATCTGGCTGGGTAGCTGGCTAGGAAGCCGTATATCTAGATAGTGGGCTGGCCATCTGGCTAGCCAGCCAGATTAAATAGCCAGGTGTCTGGCTGGACAGTCGGACATCCAGCTGGCTTAACTAGTCAGCCACCCTGCATGTCAGCTGGCTAGCCAGTCAGCTGAACTAGCTGGCCACCTACCTGTCCAACCTGCTAACCTGGCGGCTTAACTAACAAGTGACCTAGCTAGCCAGTCAGCTAAACAGCTAACTTAAGTAGCTGACTTAAATAGATAGGCATCTGGCTAGTCAGCTGGCTTAACTAGCTAGCCACCTAGCTAGCCAGCTGGTTAGCCAGGACACTTAACCCACTGACTTAACTAGCCAGCCAGTCCAGCTATCCAGCTGACTTAATTAGCTACCTACCTCACAATGTGACTAGCCAGCTGACTTAACTAGCTTTCTTTACCAGCTAGCC
>NW_007160861.1:0-798 GCF_000164805.1 Carlito syrichta | reverse complement strand
ACTGACTTAACTAGGCAACTTAACTAGCTAGCAATAAGTCTAGAGAGCTGACATAACTATCTAGCTACCTAGCTAGCCAGCTATCTAGCCAGCTGACTTAACTAGGTGACTTAACTAGCTAACAAGCTGGTTAGCAGGCTGAAATAACTACCTAGGTACCTAGCTTGCCAACTGTATAGCCAGCTGACTTAACTAGCTAACTACATAGCTACCTAGCTTTCTACTCAACTGACTTAACTAGGTTACTTAACTAAGTAACTGTCTAGTCAGCTGACTTAACTAGATAGCTACCCTTCTAAGCAGCTGGCTAGCCAACTGACATAACTTGCTGATTTAACTAGCTAGCAAGCTAACTTAACTAGCTGACTAACCAGCTAGCTACCTAGCTTGACAGTTGGCTTAACAAGCTGGCTTAACTAGCTAGCTACCTAGATAGCCATCTAGCTAGCCAACTGACTTAACTAGATGACTTAACGAGTTACCTAGCTGACATAACTAGCTGACTTATATAACTAGCTTCCTAGCTAACAAGCTGACTTAACTAGCTAAGATAACTAGCTAGCCAGATGGCTAGCCATTTAACTTAACCAACTTTTTAACTAGCTATCCAGATGGATAGCCAACAGACTTAACAAGTTTACTTAACTAGCTAGGCAGCAGGTTGCCAGCTGTCTTAACTAGCTGACTTAAACAGCTAACTACCTAGCTACCCAGCTGGCTTAAGTAGCTGAAATAACTAGCTAGCCAAATGGCTAGTCATATGAATTAACTAGCTTTTTAACTATCTAACCAGCTGGA
>NW_007160860.1:0-347 GCF_000164805.1 Carlito syrichta | reverse complement strand
AGTTAGCTACATATGTATCCTGCATGCTTGAGAGGTGACTTAACTATCTAGCTATCTAGCAATCCAGCTAGCTAGCGAGCTGACTTTACTAGGTGACGTAAATAGCTAGCCAGTTGGCTAGCCAGCTGATTTAACTAGTTAGCTACCCAGTTAGCCAGCTGACCTAACTAGCTGACTTAACTAGCTAGCTATCTATCTAGCTTGCTGCCTTTACTAGGTGAAATAACGAGCTAGATACATAGATAGCTATATAGTTAGCTAGCTGACTTATCTGAGTTAACTAGCCAGCTAGCTGAGATAATTAGCTGACTTAATTAGCTAGCTACCCAGCTAGCCAGCTGAAAATA
>NW_007160859.1:0-392 GCF_000164805.1 Carlito syrichta | reverse complement strand
CCTGCATGCTTGAGAGGTGACTTTAACTATCTAGCTATCTAGCTATCCAGCTAGCTAGCGAGCTGACTTTACTAGGTGACCTAAATAGCTAGCCAGTTGGCTAGCCAGCTGATTTAACTAGTTAACTACCCAGTTAGGCAGCTGACTTAACTAGCTGACTTTACTAGCTAGCTATCTAGCTAGCTTGCTGCCTTTACTAGGTGAAATAACGAGCTAGATACATAGCTAGCTATATAGCTAGCTAGCTGACTTATCTGAGTTAACTAGTCAGCTAGCTGAGATAATTAGCTGACTTAATTAGCTAGTTACCCAGTTAGCCAGCTGAAAATAACTATCTGATATAACTAGCTAGCCAGCTGCCTAGCTGTCTAGCCATCTGACTTAACTAGCTT
>NW_007160858.1:0-773 GCF_000164805.1 Carlito syrichta | reverse complement strand
TAGACAGCTGGCTATCTTGGTAGCTAGAAAGTCAAGTCAGCTGTCTAGCCCACTGACCAGTTAGTTAAGCCACCTAGTTAAGTCAGCTGGCTAGCCAGCTGGCTAGCTAGGTAGTGAACTTGTTAAATCAGATGGCTAGCGAGTTGGCTAGCTATTAAGTCAGTTAGTTAAGTCTGCTGACTAGCCTGCTAGCTAGCTATGTAGAGAGCTAGTTATGTCAGCTGGGTAGCCAGCTGGCTAACTAGATAAGTCAGCTAGATGTTCCAGCTTGCTAGCTGGTTAAGTCAACTAGTTAAGTCAGTGGGCTAGTCAGCTAGATAGGTAGGTACCAAGCCAGTTAAGTCAGTTGTCTAGCCAGATGGCTAGCTAGTTAAGTCAACTAGTTAATTAATCTGGCTTCCCAGCTGGCTATGTAGGTAGCTAGCTAATTAAATCAGTTGGCTAACCTGCTGGTTAGGTTAAGTCAGCTAGTTAATTTAGCTGGCCAACCAGCTGGCTAGGTAGTTAACTCAGATAGATAAGTCAGCTGGCTAGCTAGTTGATTCAGTTAGTTAAGTCAGGTGACTAGCCTGCTGCCTACCTGGGTAGCTAACTACTTAAGTCAGCTGACTAGCCACCTGGCTAGCTAGTTAAGTCACCTAGTTAAGTCAGCTCGCTAGCTAGCTGGTTAGCTAGGTAGCAAGGTAGTTGATTCAGCAGGCAAGACAGTGGTATACATCGGTAGCTAGCTAGTTAAGTCAGCTGGCTAGCCACCTGGCTAGCTATAGATGTCG
>NW_007160857.1:0-3227 GCF_000164805.1 Carlito syrichta | reverse complement strand
CCCAGCTATTTAAGTCAGCTAGTTAAGTCAGCTGGCTAGCCAGCTGGCTAGCTAGGTTGTGAACTTGTTAAATCAGATGGCTAGCAAGCTGGCTAGCTATTAAGTCAGTTAGTTAAGTCTGCTGACTAGCCTGCTAGCTAGCTATGTAGAGAGCTAGTTATGTCAGCTGGGTAGCCAGCTGGCTAACTAGATAAGTCAGCTAGATGTTCCAGCTTGCTAGCTGGTTAAGTCAACTAGTTAAGTCAGTGGGCTAGCCAGCTAGATAGGTAGGTACCAAGCCAGTTAAGTCAGTTGTCTAGCCAGATGGCTAGCTAGTTAAGTCAACTAGTTAATTAATCTGGCTTCCCAGCTGGCTATGTAGGTAGCTAGCTAATTAAATCAGTTGGCTAACCTGCTGGTTAGGTTAAGTCAGCTAGTTAATTTAGCTGGCCAACCAGCTGGCTAGTTAGTTAACTCAGATAGATAAGTCAGCTGGCTAGCTAGTTGATTCAGTTAGTTAAGTCAGGTGACTAGCCTGCTGCCTACCTGGGTAGCTAACTACTTAAGTCAGCTGACTAGCCACCTGGCTAGCTAGTTAAGTCACCTAGTTAAGTCAGCTCGCTAGCCAGCTGGTTAGCTAGGTAGCAAGGTAGTTGATTCAGCAGGCAAGGCTAGTGGTATACATCGGTAGCTAGCTAGTTAAGTCAGCTGGCTAGCCACCTGGCTAGCTATAGATGTCAGCTAGTTAAATAGGCTGGCTAGTCATATGGCTAACTGGTTATGTCAGCTAGTTGAGTAAGCTGGCTAGCCAGCTGGCTAGCTGGATAAGTGTGCTTGTTAATTCAAGTGGAGAGCTGACTTGCTAGCTAGGTAGCTACATAGTTAATTCACCTGGCAAGCCAGCTGGCTAGCTGGTTAAGTCAGCTGTCTAGCCACCTGTCTAGGTTGGTAGCTAGCTAATTAAGTCAACTGGCTAGCCGGCTGGCTGGCTAGCTAAGTCAGCGAGTTAGGTGAGTTGGCTAGCCAACTAGCAAGCTAGGTGGTTGGTTAAGCCAGCTGGTTAGCTGGATGACTATCTAATTAAGTCAGTTAGTTAAGTCAGCTCATTAGCCAGCTGGCCTAGCTAGGTGACTGGCATGCTAAGATGGCTGGTTAGCAGCCTGGTCAGGGAGGTGGCCAGATAATTAAGCCGGCTCATTAGGCAGCTGAACACCAGGGTGGCTTGCTAGTTAAGTCAGTTTTCTATCCCACTTTCGAGCCAGACGGCTGGCTATTTAAACCAGTTGGCTAGCCAGGTTCCCAGTCGGCTAGCTAGCCGGCTGCCTAGCCAGGTAGCCAGCCAGGTAGCTAGCTATTTAAGCCAGCTTTTTAGTCATCTAGCCAACCAGGTAGCTAGCTACTTATGTCAGCTGGCTAGCCAGGTAGCCAGTCAACTAGTTAGTCAGATAGTTAAGTCAGCTAGCTAGCCAGCTAGCTAGTTAAGTCAGTTAGCAAGTCAGCTAACTATTCAGCTAGCTAGTTAAGTCAGCTAGCTAGTCAGGTTGATTGTCAAATAGCTCGTTAAGTCAGCTAGCTAGTCAGCTAGCAAGTCAGCTAGATAATTAGTTCAGCTAGCCAGCTCACTAGCCAGTTAGCTAGCTAGTTAAGTCAGCTTGCTAGACAGCTAGATAGCCTGTGTGCTAGCTAGTTCTTTCAGCTAGATAGCCAGCTAGCTAGTCAGCTTGCTAGTCAGCTAGCTAGTTAAATCAGCTAGCAAACCAGCTAGTTACTTGGCTAACTTGTCGGTTAGCAGCTAAGCTAGCTGGTCAGCTAACTAGTGGGCTCGCTCACTTTCCATCAGGCCAGCTAAATATTCAGCTCACTCTTCTGCCAACTTGTAAGCAAACTAGTCAGCTCGCTCACCAGTCAACAGATCAACTAACTTTTTGACTCGCTCATGGGCCAACAGGTGAGCCAACTAGTCAACTTGCTCACCAGCCGAGAAGTTAAGTTAGCTCACAGGTCAGCTCACTCACCGGCCGAATAGTTAAGGCAGCTCACGCCTCGGCTCACTCACCAGTCGACTAGTTAAGTCAGCTCACTCGTCGGCTCACTCACCGGCCGACTAGGTAATTCTGAGCAGTCGACTCACTCCCCAGTCAACTAAATTCAGCTGGCCAATCATCTCACATGATGCCCAACTAGTTAAGTTGGCTGACCAGTCGACACGCCTACTGGCTGACAAATTAAGTAAACTGACCAATCGAATTACTCGTCGGTGAACTAGTTATTTCAGCTGACAAGTCGGCTCACTTGTCGGTTGACTAGTTAAGTCAGCTAAAATGTCGACTCACTCACCGGCTGACTAGTGAAGTCAGCTAACCAGTCGGCCTACTAGCCGTCCACCTAGTTAAGTTAGCTAACCAATCGGCCCAACTAGTGGGCTAAATGTCAGTCAACTAAATTGTTGGCCGATAAGTTAGGTGAGCTAACTAGTTGGCTAATAAATCGGACATCTAGTTAGGTCAGTAAATGGGTCAGTCAACTAGTTAACCAAACTAACTAGTGTGCCAACTCGTCAGTCAACTGGTTAACCCATATAAATTGTCAGCCGAAAATTCGGCCAAATTTTTATGCCAGCAAACAAGTCAGACGAGTAGTCAACAAATGTATTAAACCAGCTAACTAGTCTACTGACTCGTCACACAGAAAGTTTTCACCTAGCTAACTCGTTAAGCAACTAGTTAATTCAGCTAGTTATCTTGTTTACCAACTAGCTAAAACAGATAGCTAACTCATTAACCAACTTGTTAAGTCAGCTAGCTATCTTGTTAGCCAACTAGTTAAGTCAGTTAACTAAGTCAGCTAGCTAACCAGCTAGCTAGCTAAGTCAGCTAACTAAATCAGCTAGCTCACTTTTTAGCTAAATATATGTCAGCTACTTGTCTGTTTATTGACTAGTTAGCTAATTAATTAAGTCAACTAGTTATTCAGCTAGTTAAATAGTTAGCTAACTATTTAATTCACGTAGTTAAGTTAGCTAGCTAACTAGTTAAGCCAGTCAATTAAGTCAGCTAGTTAAGTCAGTTTTCTAATTTCATCAGCTGATTAAGACAGCTAGCTGACTAGTTAACTAATGAGTTGAGTTAGCAGGGTGGCCCAGTAGTTATCTAGTTAACTAACGTATTAACTCAGCTGGTTGAGTCGGCTAGCTAGCAAGTTAGGAAACGGGTGAGTCAGCCGTTTGAGTAGCCTAGCTAGCTAATTAG
>NW_007160856.1:0-731 GCF_000164805.1 Carlito syrichta | reverse complement strand
CTAGGCAGCTAACTAATTAAGTCAGCTGGCTAGCTATGTAGCTAACTAGTTAGCAATCTTTTTAAGTCAGCAGGCTAGCTAGGTAGCTAGTTAGTTAAGTCAACTAGTTAAGTTAGCTGGCTAGCCAGCTGGCTAGCCAGGTAGTGAGCTAGTTAAGTCAGTTGACTAAACAGCTGACTAGCTGGTTATTTCAGCTAGTTAAGAGAGCTGGAAAGTCAACTGACAAAGTAGGTAGCTATCTAGTTAAGTCAGCTAGATAGCAACCTGGCTAACTAATGATGTCAGTGAGTTAAGTCAGCTGGCTAGTCAACTGTCTAGCTGAATAAGTCAGCTAGTTTAGTCAGTTGCCTAGCCAGCTGGCTAGTTAGGCACCTAGCTATATAAGTCAGCTTACTAGTCAGCAGGATAGCAGTTCAAGTCAGCTAGTTAAGTCAGCTGGTTAGCCTGCTGGCTAGGTAGATAGCTAGCTAGTTAAATGAGCTGGGTACCCAGCTTGCTAGCTTAAGTCAGCTAGGTAAGTCAGCTGGCTAACAAACTGGCAAGATTGGGAGCCAGCTAGGTAAGTCAGCTGGCTAGGCAGAGGACTAGCTGTTTAAGTCAGCTAGTTAAGTCAGATGGCCACCAGCTGGCTAGCTAGTTAAGACAGCACATTAGTGTGTTGGCTGTCGAGCTTGTTAGCTAGTAAAAAAGCTGGTCAAGTCAGATGGCTATTCATCTGGCTAGCTAGTTAT
>NW_007160855.1:0-744 GCF_000164805.1 Carlito syrichta | reverse complement strand
CTTAACTAGCTAGCTAAATTGCTGGCTGATTTGCTAGCTGACTTAACTAGCTAGCTGGCCAGTTAGCTGTCTTAACTAGCTGACTAACTAGTTAGCTGGCTAGCTGGCTAACCAGCTGACATAACTAGCTACCCACCTGTTTGCCTAGATATCTAGCCAGCAGGATTAACTAGCTAGCTACCTGGCTGGCTAGATGGCTAGGAATCCACCTAGCTAACTAGCGGGCTGGCCATCTGGCTAGCCAGCCTGCTTAAATAGCAAGCCGTCTGGCTGGACAGTGTGATAGCCAGCCGTCTTAACTAGCCAGCCACCCTGCTGGTCAGCCGGCTAGCCAGCTGGCTTAACTAGGTGGCCACGTATATGACCAGCCTGCTAACCAGCCAGCTTATCTTGCCAGGCACCTAGCTAGCCAGCTGGCTAACTAGCTGACTTAAGTAGCTGACTTAACTAGAGAGCCATCCAGCTAGACAGCTGGCTTACCTAGCTAGCCACTGAGCTAGCCAGCCATCTAGCCAGCTAACATAACTCACTTTATTAACTACCTAGCCAGCCTGATAGCCAGCTGACTTAATTAGATAGCTATCTACCTAGCCAGGTAGCTAGCCAGCTGACTTAACTAGCTGACTTAACCATCTAGCCAGCTGGCTAGCCAGCTGAATAAACTTCCGAGCTACCTAGCTAGCCAGTTGGCTAGCCACTTGAATTGACTAGCTGATTTAACCAGCTAGCCAGCTGGCTAGCCAG
>NW_007160854.1:0-691 GCF_000164805.1 Carlito syrichta | reverse complement strand
TTATAATTACAAGCATTAAGTAACTGGTCACTGTTACTTTTTATTGAAAGAACCTGGATAAATATGCAGAGAGGTGCTCTCAGGCTAACATTGATTACAGTGCAAGGAAGAGAAGGACAGATGAAAGAGAGATAAGTGGGACTTTTGCAAGGTGGAAACATTTCTCACAGTAAAAATTAGAGTGAAAATGTAGAAATCAGCAGTTCAGGCTGCATCTACGATGTTGTACTGGGTATGAAAAACCCATGGGCAAGTGTGGAAAATAAGAATGACTGAACTTGGTGGCTGAGTGTGTTTTCATGTGAGAGCCTGTGGGTGCTTCAAGGTTGTTTTCCTGTAACTGCTTTAGAGGTGGGCCTGGTGCACAGGGCTCAGCACGCACAACTGTTCCCGCAATGACCTTGCCTGAGTGTTCCCTGTCTCGGTGACCCTCACCCTGGCTGCTTTGGTGGCTCCGTGGCCTCTAGACCACGAGAACAAGGGGTCACACTTACGCATGAAAAAAGGGTGGGAGCACCACCTGCACCGTGAGAAGAGGAGGACCTCAGCCCCTAAGCAGCAAGAGGCCACCAAAGGTGGGCTCTTCCCATAGGCCTAAAGGGGCCTCCCCTTCACTGTGTTGGGGTCATGAAGCCTCTAGTGACTCTCACAAAGGAGGTGAGAGAGCTTGGGATAGCTGGGCGGGGGAGGG
>NW_007160853.1:0-938 GCF_000164805.1 Carlito syrichta | reverse complement strand
CTGGGACACTGTCCAGTTCCTTCAGGGAACTCTAGTGTCTTGTGGCAGTTGTGACTCTATGGCCAGTGTCTAGAGGGAGTTGTTCAATTGTTTGTGAGTTGGGACTCGCAGTTTACTGAGAGTCCTCCGGGATGCTTTGTAAGCATGGTTTTCTGAGGTCATATGTTAACTAGAAGTCTGTCTTCAGTGACCTGTGAACACAGGTGAACTAGGACTCAGTGTCCAGTGTTCTTAGGGACTTCTGAAATACTATGTAAGCTAGACCCTGAGAGAATTCAGTATACTGAGTGAGTTTTGACTGAGTGATACAGTGTCTTGTGGGAGGTCTGGGTTCCTATGTGAACTTTGACTCTGTTCCCAGTTTCTGAGGGAGATCTGGAGTCCTATGGGAGGAGAGACTGTTTCCAGTGACCTGTGAGAGCTCTGGAGTCTTTTGTGTTGGACCCTGTGTCCAATGTCCTAAGATAATTGTGGTGTCTAGTGTAACCTTTGCCTCTTGTCCAGTGTCCTGAGGGAGGTCTGCAACCCGGTGTGAGGTTTGGTTTCATTTCTAGTATCCTGAGGGAGGTCTGAATTATACGTGACCTGGGATTCTGTGTTAAGTTACCTGATGGAGATTTGTGGACCTATGTGGGATGATACTCTGTGTCCAGTGTCTTGAGAGAGCCCTGGGGTTCTGTGTGAACTGAGAGTTCTAAGGTACAATGTGAGCTACATCTATGTGCCTTGTATCCTTAGGTTGGCTTGGCATCTAGGGTGAACTTGGGCTTTGTGTCCAGTATCCTCAGGGAGATCTGGGTCCTGAGTGTGCTGGGAATCCATCATGTGTCCTTAGGTTACCGTGGGGTATAGTGTGAATTGGAACTGCATATCTAGTGCCCTGAGAGATCTCTGGGGTTCTGTGTGTGCTGAGACTTTTTGTTCAGTGTCCTTATGGA
>NW_007160852.1:0-333 GCF_000164805.1 Carlito syrichta | reverse complement strand
GAGAGATCTCTGGGGTTCTGTGTGTGCTGAGACTTTTTGTTCAGTGTCCTTATGGAGATCTGTGGTCCTGTATGCCCTTGAAATCTATGTTTAGCGTAGGTGAGCTCTGGAGTTCTATGTGTTCTAGAACTTTGTGTTCAGTATCCTGAGTGAATCTGGGATTCACTGTGAATCTGTGTGAACTGAGAATTCCATCTCCACTGGAAGAGTTATTTATGTGTCTAATGTCCTGAAGGAGTTTTGGGTTCCTATGTGTGCTGAGATCCCGTATCCTATGGCATTCCGTTGACATAGGATTCACAGTGACCAGAGATCCTGTGTTCAGTATCCTGA
>NW_007160851.1:0-736 GCF_000164805.1 Carlito syrichta | reverse complement strand
TAAGGACCCTGGTTACTGTGTCATAGATTACAGGGCAGACCAACAAGGAATGCACTGATCATACAGTATAGCCAGTCAACATGACACCAAACACAAAGAAGGGATGGTCATTAAGGCACCCATCACAAAGGAGAGTCACTTACTGGGCCTCGATAACAGATGAGACTCTGGCATTGGCACACCCATTAGAGAGGATAGACAGTCACTGTTACAGTTATTAAAGGAAAGAGTCAGTAACTGGTGCACACATTACAGAGGAGATCTGTCACTTGGGCACCCGTATTCAAGGGGGAGTAGTAACTGGCACACCCATTACAGAGGCAGACTAGTCACAAGGTTACCCATCACAGATACAGAAGAAGGCTAGTCACTGTGACACCAATCACAGAGGAGGGTCAGTTACTGGGGGAATCATTACTGAAGAGGGTGAGTCACTGTGATATCTATCACTAGGATGTCTTCTCACCAGGGCACCAAATATGAAGCAGGTCCAGTTCCTGGGACACACATTCCAGAAGAAGGCTAGTCACAAGGGCAGCCATTATGGAAGATGACCACTCATTGGGTGCAAAAATCACTGAAGATTTACAGTCATTGGGACAACCATAAGATAGGAGGACTTGTCACTGAAAATATTATGAAGTAAAAATCACATAGGAAAGCTATTCACTGGGGCACCCATCACTGGGAAGGATTAGTCACTGGGACATTTTTCAAAGAAAAGGGTCTGTGCTGG
>NW_007160850.1:0-1020 GCF_000164805.1 Carlito syrichta | reverse complement strand
AGCTAACTGACTTAACTAGGTACCTGAATAGTTACCAGATTTCATAGCTGACAACTAGCTTGATGGCTAGCTAGTTGACTTATGTCACTGACAAACTGATTGGCTGGATAACTGGATCTCCATCTGACTTAACTAGTTAGCTACATGGGTGGCTATATGGCTAGCCAGATGGCTTAACTCTCTAGCTATCTGGCTGGCTGTAGAACAGTGGAATAGCCAGCCAGCTTAAATAGCCAGCTACCCTATTGGTCAGCCGGCTAGGCAGCCGGCTTAATTAGTTGGCCACCTACCTGACCAGCCTGCTAAACAGCCAGCTTAAGTTGCCAGCCACCTAGCTAGGCAGCCGGATAACCGGCTGCCTTAACTAGCAGACTTAACTAGATGGCCATCTGGCTAGCCAGGTGGCTTAACTAGCGAGCCACTAAGTGAGCCAGACTATCCAGTTCACTTAACTTGCTGACTAAACTAGCTAGCAAACCGGCTAGCCAGCTGACTTAATTAGTTAGCTACCTACCTAGACAGGTGGCTAGCAAGCTAACATAAATAGCTGACTTAACCAGCTGGCCAGAAGGCCAGCCAGCTGACCTAACTCTCTAGTTATCTAGCTAGCCAGATGGCTAGCCACTTGAATTAAGTAGCTGATTTAACAATCTAGCCATTTGGCTAGCCAGCTGACTCAAATAATTGACTTAACTCGTTAGCCAACTGGCTAGCCAGGTGACTTAACTAGCTGACATCACTAGATAGCCAGGTGGCTAGCCAGCAGACTTAACTAGCTAGCTACCTATTTATTCTACTGGCTTGACAACTGACTTAACTACCTAACTACCTAGCTAACCAGCTTGCTAATCAGCTAACTTAAATGGCTGTTATAACTAGCTGCCCTGCTTTCTAGCCAGTTGAATTAACTAGCTTGCTACATAGCTAGCCAGTTGAATATCCAGCTGAATTAACTAGGTGAGTTATCTAGCTAGCCAGCACTCAAGCAGCTGACTTAGCTAGCAAGATACCTACCTAGCC
>NW_007160849.1:0-821 GCF_000164805.1 Carlito syrichta | reverse complement strand
CATGACCGAACGTCAAATGCGTTTCTAGAGAAGAATTACCAGCAAGATATGCCAAGACCTAAGAATGAGGTAGGCACGTTAGAGTTCTTGACTTGAAAAAAGAAAATGTTTGACCTCAAAAACACTTTAACTTGCTATTTTTTGTTTTCTTTTAATCTTTATCAATTATCTGTTCCATTTTTACATTCTATGTATATAAATAGGGTTATCTAAATATGTAAATTGTAGGTAGAAGTAGATTATTTCTTTTATTTCTGCTGTGTCAGTGATAGGAGTTCAGGAAATTTTCTCATATGTATATTTTTCTTATTGAGACAGGGTTTTAGTCTGTCAGTCAGGCTGGCATGGTGTATGAAAATTACTGCTCTCCACAGCCTCAAATTTTTGGCCTCATGTGATCCTCTCACCTCAGAGTCCCATGTAGCTAAGAATACAGGCAAACACCACTACACCTGACTCATTTTTAAAGTTTTTGACAAAAAGGGGTCTACTTTGTTGACCAGGCTGGTCTGAAAATCCTGACCAAAGCGATCCTCCCTCCTTAGCCTCCTAAATGCTGGTGTTACAGACTGAGTCAAAATACTCTGCTCTTCTCATGTTTTTTGTTCCTGAATGACCTAAGTTTTTCTATCAGTATTACAAGAGGCATAAACCTTGGAAATTAATTTAGCTCCATACTGTATGAACCTCTGACTAAAATAAGTACAAAAGAAATTGCTATTAAAAAGGTGATAAATCCTAGGGTTTTATTTTCCTTTCATTTTGTTGTCTTAAAGACACCTTTCACTAATTTAACCAAAGAATTGAGGGTACAGTGAGAA
>NW_007160848.1:0-1054 GCF_000164805.1 Carlito syrichta | reverse complement strand
GGCTGACTTAACTAGTTAGCTAGCTGACTTAACTACCTGAATTAAATAGTTAGCTAACTATTTAACCAGCTGAATAGCTAGCTGATTTAATAATTAGCTAACTAGTTAGGTAGCAGACTTAAGTAGCTGACTTAAATAGTTAGTTAACTAGTGAGCTAGCTGACTTAGCTAGCTAGCTATTTAGCTAGCTGGCCTAACTACTTGGATAGCGAGATAGCTATCTGAATTATTGAGTTGTTTAACGAGTTAGCTAACTGTTTTAACTTGTTGAGACACGAGTTAACTAGTTGGCTTGATTAGTTGGTTAACGAGTTAGCTAGGTGACTTAAATTTTTAGCTGAAGAGTTGGCTGACTACTAAGCTCATTTAACACGTTGACTGACTACTCGGCCGACATGTTAGCTGTCTTAACAATGTAGCCTATTAGTCGGCCGATTAGTTAGCTGGATCAATGAATTGACTGACTAGTTGGCCCACTAGTTAGCTCAGTTAACTAGTTGTCTACTGGTTTACTGACGAACTTAGTCAGCCAACTAGTTTGCCGACTTGTCAGCTGACTTAACTAGTTGGCCTGCGAGTGAGCTGATGGGTGAGTTGACTTAAGTAGTTGGCCGGTGACTTAGCTGACTGGTCGAGTGAATTTAGTCAGCTGGTGAGTGAGCTGACTGGTCAGAAGAATTAACAAGTCGGGCGGTGATTGAGCTGACTGGTTACCCAACTTAAATAATTGGCCAATGACTGAGCCAACAGGTGAGCTGCCTTAACTAGTCGGCCTGTGAATGAGCCGACTGATGAGTAGTCATAACTAGTTGGCTGGCAAACAAGGCGATTAATTAGCTGTCCTGTTGGCTTGCAAGTGAGCTGAAAAGATAGTTGACCTGTTGGCTGGTGAGTGAGCCGAATAATTTGTGAACCGGTAGGCAGGTGAGGGAGCCAACTGGTTAGCTGACCTGATGGAAAGCAAGTGAACCCACTAATTAGCTGACCAACTACCTGAGTTGCTAGCTGACTAGATAGCTAAGTAACTAGCTGATTTGCTAGCTGACTTAACTAG
>NW_007160847.1:0-376 GCF_000164805.1 Carlito syrichta | reverse complement strand
TAGCCAGCTGGTTACCTGGTTAAGTCAGCTAGTTAATTCAGCTGGCCAGCCAGCTGGTTATCTAGTTAAGTCAGTTAGTTATGTCAGCAGGCTAGCCAACTGGCTAGCTGATTAATCAGCTAGTAAAGTCAGGTGGCCAGCCAGCTGGCTAGCTAGGATGCTAGCCAGTTAAGTCAGCTATGTAGACAGCTGGCCAGCCAGCTGGCTAGCTAGTTAAGTCAACTATTAATTATTTGGCTAGCCACCTGTCTAGCTGTCTAAGTCAGCTAGTTAATTCAGCTGGCCAGCCATCTGGCGAACTAGGTAGTGAACTTGCCAAGTCATCTATATAAGTCAGCTGACTAGATAGGTAGCTAGCTAGTTAAGTCAGCTAGTT
>NW_007160846.1:3939-4850 GCF_000164805.1 Carlito syrichta | reverse complement strand
AGCTTGTTCAGATGACTGGCTAGCTGACTGGTGAGCAGGGTGGCTGGCTGGTTAAGCCGGCTGGCTATCTGACTGTCCAGCTAGCTGCCTGGATATTTAAGCCAACTGGCTAGCCTGTTGGCCAGCCCACTAGCTAGATACTCAGCTGTCTAGCCAGCTACCCAGCCAGGCAGCTAGCTAGGTAAGCCAGTTGACTAGCCATCTAAACAACCAGGTAGCTAGCTAGTTATGTCAGCTGGCTATCCATCTAGCCTGCCAACTATCTAGTCAGCTAGCAAAGTCAGTTAGCTGGCCAGTTAGCTAGTTCAGTCAGCTAGCTACTCAGTTAACTATTCATCTAGCGAGTTAAGTCAGTTAGCAAGTCAGGTTGCTACTCAGCAAGCCAGTTCAGTCAGCTAGCTAGTCAGCTAGATTGTCAGCTAGATAGTTAAGTCACTAGCCAGCTAACTAGCCAGTTAACTAACTAGTTAAGTCAGCTAACTAGACAGCTAGATAGCTTGTTTGCTAGCTAGTTATTTCAGCTAGATAGCCAACTAGCTAGTCAGCTAGCTTGTTATGTCAGCTAACAAATCAGCCAATTACTTAGCTAACTAATCAGCTAGCCACTCAAACAGCTGATCAGATAACTAGTGTGCTTACTCGCTTTCCATCAGTTCAGCTAACTAGTCAACTGGCTTGCCTGCTAACCGGTCAGCAAATTAGTCAACTCGCTTGCCTACCAACAGGTCAATTACTTGTCGGCTCACTCTCAGGCCAACCTCTCAGCTAACTAGTCGTCTTGCTAGCCAGCCGACTTGTTAAGTCACCTCATTGTCAGCTAGCTCGCTGGTTGAGTAGTAAAGGCAGCTCATCCATCGACTTACTTGACAGCTGACTAGTTAAGTCGGGTTCATTGATCAGCTCAATCACTG
>NW_007160846.1:1569-2551 GCF_000164805.1 Carlito syrichta | reverse complement strand
CAGCTGGTTGTGTCAGCTAGGTAGCTTGCTAGCTAACGAGTTAAGTGAGAAAATTAAGTCACCTAGCTAGGACTTTAGATATCAAATAAACTAAATAATTAACTAGCAGGTTAAGGCAGCTAGCTAGCTAGGCAGCTAACTATTTAAGTCAGTTTGCTAGCTGGTAGCCAGCTAGTTAGCTAACCATTTAAGTCAGCTGGCAAGGTACATAGCTAGCTAGTTATCTAACTACTTATGTCAGCTGGCTAGATCGGTAGCTAGCTAGTTAAGGCAGCTAGTTAAGTCAGCTGGCTAAGCAGCTGGTTTTCTATTTAGTGAGCTAGTTTAGTCAGTTGGTTAGCCAACTGGATAGCTGGTTAATTCAGCTAGTTAAGAGAACTGGCTAGCCACCTGGCAAGGAAGGTACCTAGCTAGTTATGTCAGATAGACAGCTAAATGGCTAGGTAGTGATATAAGCGAGTTACGTAACTGGCTAGCCAACTGGCTACCTGGTTAAGTCAGCTAGTTTAGTCAACTGTCTAGCCAGTTGAGTAGGTAGGTAGGTAGCTAGATAAGTCAGCTTGCTAGCAAGCAGGCTAGCGGTTCAATTCACCTAGTTAAGTCAGCTGGCTAGCCTGCTGGCTAGTTAGTTAGCTAGCTAGTTAAGTCAGCTGGCTAGCCAGCTTGCTAACGTAAGTCAGCTAGGTAAGTCAGATGACTAGAAAGCTGGCTAGATAGCCAGCTAGTTAAGTCAACTGGCTAGACAACTTACTAGCTGGTTAAGCCAGCTTAAGTCAGCTGACGACCAGCTGCCTAGCTAGATAAGTCAACTCATTAAGTCGGTTGGCTATCCAGCTGTTTACCTAGTTAAAAGGTAATTAAGTCATGTGGTAGCCATCTGGCTAGCTAGTTATTTCAGCTAGTTAAGTCAGGTGGCTAGCTAGGAAGGAAGCTACATAAGACAGCTAGTTATGTCAGCTAACTAGCTAGTTAAGTCAGTTTG
>NW_007160846.1:0-1499 GCF_000164805.1 Carlito syrichta | reverse complement strand
GTGAGTTAAGTCAGTTGGCAAGCCAGATGCCTAGCTGGTTAGCTAGCTAGTTAAGTAAGCAGGCTAGCCAGTTAACTAGTTAGTTAAATAACCTAGTTAAGTAAGCTCAATAACCAGCTGGATAGCTAGGTAGCTAAGTAGTTAAGTCAGCTGTCAAGCCAGCAGACTATGTACATAGCTACCTAGTTATGTCAGCTGGCTATCCAGCTGGCTAGCTAGGTATCTAGGCAGTTAGGTCAGCCAGCTAGCCAGCTGACTAGCTAGTTAAGTCACCTACTTAAGTCAGCTGGCTAGACAGGTGGATAGTTAGGTAGCTAGATGGTTAAGTCAACTGTCTATCCTGCTGGCAATATAGTTAAGTCACCAAGTGAAGTCAGCTGGCTAGGCAACTGGCTACCTAGGTAGCTGGCTACTTATGTCAGCTGACTAGAAAGCTGGCTAGTTATTTAAGTAGACTACTTAAGTCAGCTTGCTAGTGAGCTGGCTAGCTATATATCAACCTGGTTAATTCAGCTGACTAGCAAGCAGGCCAGCTGTTTAATTCAGCAAGTTAAGTCAGCTGACTAGAAGCTGGTTAGCTAGGTAGCAAGCTAGTTAAGTCAGTTGGCTAGCTAGCAGTCTAGTTTATTAAGGCAGCAAGTTAAGTCAGCTGACTAGGAAGCTAGCTAGCTAGGTAGAGAGCTAGTTAAGTCAGTTGGCTAGCCAACTGGCTAAATAGTTACATCAACTAGTTGAGTGAGCTGGCTACCCATTAGGCTAGCTGGTTAAGTCTACTAGCTAAGACAGCTGGCAAGCCTGCTGGTGAGCTAGGTAGCAAGCTAGTTAAGTCAGCTGGCTAGCCAGCTGGCTAGCTACTAAAGTCAGGTAATTAATTCAGTTGGCTTTCCAGCTGTCTAGCTAGGTAGCTAGCTAGTGTAGACAGCTGGCTAGCCAGCTGGTTACCTGGTTAAGTCAGCTAGTTAATTCAGCTGGCCAGCCAGCTGGCTATCTAGTTAAGTCAGTTAGTTATGTCAGCAGGCTAGCCAACTGGCTAGCTGATTAAATCAGCTAGTTAAGTCAGCTGGCCAGCCAGCTGGCTAGCTAGGATGCTAGCCAGTTAAGTCAGCTGTGTAGACAGCTGGCCAGCCAGCTGGCTAGCTAGTTAAGTCAACTATTAATTATTTGGCTAGCCACCTGTCTAGCTGTCTAAGTCAGCTAGTTAATTCAGCTGGCCAGCCATCTGGCGAACTAGGTAGTGAACTTGCCAAGTCATCTATATAAGTCAGCTGACTAGATAGGTAGCTAGCTAGTTAAGTCAGCTAGTTAAGTCAGTTGGTTAGCTAGCTAAGTCAGTTAGTTAAGACAGCTGGTTAGCCATCTGCCTATCAAAGTAGCTATCTATTTAAGTCATCTGGTTAGCCAGCTGACTAGCTAGTTAAGTCACCTAGTTGAGTCAGTTTACTGGCCAGCAGGTTAGCTAGATAGCTAAGTAGTTAACTCAGCTGATAAACCAGTGGGCT